>NC_036640.1:11774515-11828528 GCF_002806865.2 Cucurbita pepo subsp. pepo
CCTTTTTTTTTTTTTTTTTTTTTTGAGAAGAAAGAAAAAAAAAAACTCCTACCTTCAGTTTATCGCACGAGGAAGCACATCATGCAACATTAAGGGATGATGCAATCGCTAGCACGCAAATGGAAGACTACGCAACAGGCAAGAAATATGACAGAACAGAAAGGAGAAAGTTACGCAAACATTATTTTAACTCATGAAAAGATCATTCCAATTTGTTTCAAACTAGACCGACCCAACAGGGTCATGAAAACTCAACTCCATAGATAAGAAGTCATTCCAATAGTTTGTACTTGTAGAGACAGTCCAGCATTTGTATGCATGTTACGAAGAAATATCGCCAATCCAAGTTACGAAAATCAATGTTTTATATCATTCCAAAGTTCCCTTTTGCAACAAGGTGGCAATTAAGCAAACGATTATCGTACAAGTCCTATCTTTAGCCAGAATATAAAAGCAATATTGAGCAACCTTTTGCAACAAGGTGGATAACTAAGCAGCCGATACCCGCCCCTTTACCCAGCTTATAAAAGCAATTTCGAGCTCGAGATAAAGAGTATGATGGGTTTCAAGGGTAAAAGATTATTGTTCTGACTTATGAGATACACTGATATAGGATAAATTCGAGTATCCATAGATGAATGTCCAACTGCAATATCCCTTGCTAAAACAAAATATACAGGTCTATATAGTACATGACAATTATTCTAGGCTCACAAAATCCAAACGTATAAACAAGTAATATGCACATACATTGATTACAGCACATTACATAAAGACAAACAAGAAAACACCAAAAAAAGATCACAGTTCCTCTAAAGCAGCAAAAAATAACAATTAACTCGGATAAGATGTAAATAGACAATCTTAACAGTCCCATCTTTCAAAAGTTAGCCACTCTCCATGTGTGTGGATCTAATTCTTAGAGAAGAAACAACAAGTTTCGTTTCCTGGATTTTCAATGTCAGTTGCAGGTTTTGGAAAGAGCTACACAAACGTGGTGGAACAATGAGATATCCTAAGGTAGTGTTAATCCCTTTTCTACTGTGTACTGTTTCAAGGTTCACATGAATCGAAACAAGTTTCCAATTCAAATTATCACTATCCAAATGTCGCCCAAAGAATAGCAATCACAAATTAACTCAAACCCATAAAAACACATCAGTAGTTCAAATTTCACAGAATCACTTTCCCGAATCATAGAGAGAAATGAAGGATGATGAACAACAAGAAGTTGAATAAACAAAAAACAGCAACAAAATTGGTAGACACCCATCAGAGTACACAGAAATCTAACGAGACCCACGTACCTCATATCCCTTAAATCCATGAAAAGCTGCTTTGTTCTACAAAAATTGAGCTCAAAGTTGAAACCCAGTGAAAATCAAAAACCCCTTAACAAGAAAGAACAACAGGAAGACGGAAAATGAACAGACGGAGTAGAGGATAGACGGAGAAATGGAATGGGAGGAAAAGGATCAGGGGAAAAGAGTTGCAGGGTGAGAGAAACCGACTACCATGGGGGATTTGCGGTCACAGTTTACATGAAGCTTTCGAGGTTTTTTTTTTTTTTTTTTTTTTTTTAAAGATTCTGGAATAAGAGGGTAGCAATGAGACACGTAGATGAATGCATGCCAGTCCACGCTATTCAGAATTATGTGCGCAACTGTATCGCCTGCCAATTGCGCTTAGCGCTACTGTTAATGCTCAGTTGTTGGGTGTTCGCTTCAGCACCAAGAAAAAATGGAAAAAAATCTTTTCTTTATCTTTTTACCATAAAGAAACAAAAAACCCAGAAAAGGGAAGATCAAAAAGAAGGAAAACAAAGTAAAAGTGATTTGGAATTCAGATTATTTAATGAACTTTGAAGCTGAAAGACAAATTGCAGTCCCAAAAAAGTAGGCCTTGTTTTCTAACCAATAATAGAAAGATTACTGCTAATATACTCTGTTTTCAACCAGTCTTTTACTTCAAAATATTGTTGACATTGAACCTACCGTTAAAAAAAAAAGTCCATTTTTACTTCATTCTTTCTCATTAACTTTTAATAATTCCTCTTTTTATTTATTTATTTCTCAACTCAACACGTGTCTTCATGTGGTAAGTGAAACATCAATTATTAAGTAAAATGATTAATGACGGTTAATAATAGAGATTTTTTTTTTGCAATTTTTAAAATTTTTAAAAAAATATGAAAATTGATAGATGGAAATGGAATATTGAAAATAAAATTTAAATGTAGAAAAAATAATATATATATATTGAGAAAATGAGAAGATTATTTAGTAAAGGGAAAAAGAAAATGACAAAGTTGGTTGGATTATTTGTCTAAAGTCATACGAGAAAAAGGGTGACATGTCGTGTTTGGGTAAATATGTCTAACAATTTGTCATTGTCTTTTGAAAAATAATTATATTTTAAATCAAAATTGGAAATCCATGTTATTTTTCATCCTAAAAAGGTTACTGTCGTATGAACCACCGACTTCTCATCTCAATTTCACAATGATTGAAAAAGGAAACGAAATGTTCCGTATAAAGGTGTGGAAACCTCTCTTGACAGACGTGTTTTAAAATCGTAAACATGACAATGATAGGTAACGAATTGAAACAAGCAATATTTGTTAATAGCGGTATCGAACTGTTACATATGGAATCAGAGCCAGACATCGAACGATGTGCCAACGAAAATACTGGGTTCTTAAAGGGGTGGATTGTGAGATCCCAAATCGGTTGGAGATAGGAACGAAACATTTTTTTTTATAAGAGTGTGGAAATCTCCAGCAACAAGTTTCAAAGGAATCATGAAATGAAGTGAATGCTAATCAAGAGTCAATATCTTTGTCGGAAAGTTGGGATCTTATTAAGACAACAATATCTAATACATATATAATGATTTGAAATTTTTATAGACTTGTGATTTAGCTATTTCTCGTGAATCTCCTATAGTATTTGGTTTAGCTGTGACTTGTCGGTAAGAGTAAAGAAAAAATCGATAATAAAAAATAAATTGAGTAACAAAAATAAAAAGTGGAAATTTTCGAGTAAAGAGGTAGAATATTTTTACCGTGATGTAAAGGTTGCGGATCAACAAGGTAAATGCACCACATAACACCCTAGTTTGTATTGATGTGATGAAAGTGACCCGACGAGGTAGCAATTCGTTTAATCGAGCGATAAACTATACAAGGTCTATATATGTAGCTTTACGTAGGAGTTCGTTTATATCCTTGATTCAAGCTAGTAAGATAGAAACAATGTAATTTCCAAGACTACAAGGACCGAGGATGCTAGTCTAAGACTTAGAACGGGGATGATTTAGTGTTGGTTGACCCGTTAATAGTTGTCTATGTAAACTCAATTTAGGATTCAAGATGATAACAGTTGACCACAAGAAGTCTACGCTGCACGAATGTCATCTAAATATTTTCAATAGTGAAGTTTTGTTAAAGTTGCAAATAGCTGTTATGCAGGTACAACTGAGTTAACAGTAATGACAACTAATTTTGATCAGTAAGATCATGATCAATAAACTTGAAAAGAGTTTTGAAGTCCAAAACATAAAGTAGATTTTCAATGGCTACATGAACTCCCAATTGTGTCGACACTAAAACAAGTAGATAAAGTTGCTAAGACAAGTGGACGTATCAAAATGGATCAAAAGTCAAAAGTGAACTTTTATTTAAAAAACAAAAAAACTAAAATTATATACTGTTTCTTAATCTTATCTACACAGTATCGAGAGAGTATAATTTAGTCTAATTTTCAACAAATAGTAGAGAAATTCGATAAACTAATGATGGGATATTATATTGAAAGCACATAAATATTTGTTTATTATAAATGTTACGTGTTCTATATCTCTGTCTATTTAAAGAAATTCGAAAACATGAAATAATGTTGATTGACACTTTGATATTGGTTTTGGTGATAATCCATCATCGAGGATCATTTAGGTGTTATACTCACTTAAAAGTCCGTGTTTATTTATTTATTTTATTTTATTTCATTTATTTCTAGAAAATTAATTTTAATAATTTTTGTTTTTAAAATGAGACTAAATATTTTCTTTTTCTATAAATTCCTTTATTTGTATTACAATTTCCAAAAATTTAGGTTTAAGTAATTTTTTAAGAATTCAAATTTTATTTTCTTAAATGAAACTTATCCTAAAGAATAACGAAAAAGAAACAAAATTAATCCTAAAAAATAATTCCTTGGGAATTCAACAATGAGAAGCTGAGCTGGAATGAACAGATGGACCAATGATGAGCGCTTGTGGGAAGACTTTAATGATGGGTTGCCCCACCACTCAATAAATATGTTTTTCACTATTTATATACATTAAATGGCTTATTTTATTTTATTTTGGGAAGATATTTAAAATTTTAATTTTATGTTTAGATATATAACCCATTTAATATAAAAAAATTAGTTTCATGTAAGTTCATAATTTTCAATGACTAAAAAATTTAATTGCGAACCATGCATTCAACAAGGGAAATACGAGAATTTATTGAATTGTGGATATTTTTACCATTGGTTTAGAAATGAGTTCGGTAGGAGTTTCTGCTTTCTATATTTACGCTAATTATTTCATAAAATTTCTATTTTTTAACTATATTTTAACGTTTTAATGTTGTAAGACACAGTGATTAAAAATAATACATATACTTAGAGCGTGGATATTTGTGTTAAAAAGATGCAAAACAATAGTGGGTTTGGAAGTAGTGTTGAATTATTGGAATAGACAATATCTGACAACAAAAACCATCGGTAAGATATGAAAAGGAAGATGATTAGGTTATAAATGCGATAAATGAAAAGTGGGAAAAGAAAAGATAGTGACAAAGAAATGTGACAAATGGAAATGAAATGTTGAATGGGGAAGTTGGGACCCCAATTTATTAGTGTTTTGGTTGGGTTTGGGGCCATAGCCGCCGGGGACAATCACAATGGCATATGGCAACCACCGCTGAGGGTCCATTTGCCTTATCATTTTGCAGACTGAAAGAAGAAGGGGCTGTCTCTTTCAACCTTGGCTATCCAATGGGACACTGCAGACACTTGGGACTAATTAGTTTTGTCCTTGTTGAATGCACCACTTCTTTGCCCTATCATATTTAATTTTTGGGTCATTCCTTAGTTGTCAAGGACGACGACCACCTTGATTTGATGCCCGCGCCTGCTTTTAAGCATGCTTTCGACTGCCCTAAACAATGTCCTTGCCATAATATAATAGGCTTCATAAACTCGAATTTCTATGGCTCCATAAGGAGCCATAAGTTACATAAATCTGAACTTTACCTTACATTTATTTTAAACTATGAACCAAACACGGAGAGATAGGCTAGACTCCACAAATTTCAGTTCATAATGATTGAAGCAAAACCATACCATATTGATTGAGCCGTCCTGATCCAATCAGACAAATGAGTACTACGTTTGTTCGCTGCCTTGTCAAAGTGTCTGCCAGAATATT
Source organism: Cucurbita pepo subsp. pepo (assembly GCF_002806865.2). Classification (NCBI taxonomy): domain Eukaryota; kingdom Viridiplantae; phylum Streptophyta; class Magnoliopsida; order Cucurbitales; family Cucurbitaceae; genus Cucurbita; species Cucurbita pepo. The sequence continues at coordinate 11,779,994 of NC_036640.1, forward strand.
TGTTCTTTCCTACTCGCTTTCTTGTCAGTACCTTCAGGAAATTATGAGCCGGAATTCTGTTATATTGGGCCAAAACTGATAATAAAACAGTCCCAAAAAAACGAGCCCAGGAATAAAGCAACTCTTCTCATCCACATCCCACAGGCCTGCTAAAAGTCGTACATAAACAACCAAATGAACAAATGAACGGGGCGTTCAACAAACTTTATTCTGCATAATATTAACACATCAACGAAATCCTCCCATTAGTTTACAAATCCACAATCCTAAATCAGGTGGGTTTGGTCATTGGTTGGTCGAGTTGGTTTTTGGTCCAATGCTGTTTCTCACCCCTACTGATTAACTGTAAAGATTTATTCAAGTCTCAACCGAGTTCCATTATAAATGCACATAATAAGTCATTTAAGCAAAAGAGACATAAAAGCTAGGAGGTCAGATATATGGCAGTTGTACATGGGACAGATTCACTCTATCAGGGCCATTCAGTAAAAATGGTCTTGTGTTCATCTCAATAACGGTGGATGTGTCGGCCTAATATAAGAAACTTCTCGAGCTTCAAAATGTATAGTAATACAGCGCCTGCGCCTAATTTAGATAATTCTCACCTTCGAGCCATTCTCTGTCCTGCCCCAAGTAACAAGGCCTTCCCAATTGCACCAGTTCGAAATCCACAGACTACAGCCACTGTCCCACCAATGACTATCCACTTCCAATCTATGCCAGAATCATTTTGATGCTTTCTCCTCATCACTTGAGTTCGTACTTCATCAGATTCTGGCTCTGAGGAATCCGTGTTTCTGTCAAAAGAAGTCTTTGTGGTGATCCTAGCCATCAGTGCACTTCTGGAAACAGAAATATCTGATTTCCTAGCGTTCTGGTATGCTCTGAAACCAGAGTGCAACTTCTTGACAGTTCCCCACATTCCATGACGGACTCCCAACTTAGCCACATCCTTGGGGATTCCCATATCTTCATAATGCACTAGGATAACCTCACAAGCAGACCGTAATCCATCTCCTTTACGAGATTCCACTGCATTCATTTCCAAATTCAACAAGTTAGGATATTGATCAAAGCATTTTTTCATATGAAATCCTATAATTCTCAGAAAATGGAAGAGAAACATCTTCTTAATCCTCACCTGCCCTGATGATCCAACTTGAAAAATAAGGGTCCACACGCCTGGGTTTGTCACGTCTGGGTAAGCTTGGATATTGTACGCTCTGCAGAAGCAAGGTTTCATATTTCAACTTAGCCACATCAAAACACGAGAAATGGTCAAAATGGACAGGGAGCATATAACCATATTTCAATTATGCAAGTCAGCAAGACATGCTTAAATATCAGAGATGATCTTACCATCAAATTTTACTTTGAAAGATCACATTTGGTATTCTCTACTATTTATTACATGTCATGCAAACTTTTCGGTCTATGTGAGATCCCACATCGATTGGAGAGAGGAACGAGGGTCAGCGAGGACGCTGGGCCCCAAAGGGGATGAATTGTGAGATCCCACATTGATTGGAGAGAGAAATGAGTGCTAGTGAGGACGTTGGGCCTTGAAGAGGGGTGGATTATGAGATCCCACATCGGTTGGGGAGAAGAACGAAACATTCTTTATAAGAGTGTGGAAACCTCTTCCTAACAAACGCGTTTTAAAAACCTTGAGGGGAAGCTTGGAAGGGAAAACCCAAAGAGGACAATACTGCTAGCGGTGGGCTTGGGCTGTTAAAGTCTAAAACGGGTTTGACCAGACATACAACCAATTGTGATTACATCTGGTAATCTAGATAAAGGCTGAACTTGAGAAATTAAAACCGATTGCTAATTACTATTAATGCCTTTGATATGTTCCTTTCCTCTGATAACACATGTTTCCCATAGTATCTACTTACCATCCAAAGGATATTCCAAAGTTCAGACTATGGCAGTCCAGGTATACAACCATGCCAAACTGCATGATAGCGCATAAATAATAGAACCTATCTAAACTATAATTGAAATATGCAACAGAGGTTGGCTAAAGCAAATAAAGAAAGTATAGCAAGCAACATGGAGTAGCAGGAGAAAATTCATTGAACAAGGTGTAATATCTACCTTTGTAACACAATAGTAAGTCTTTGCAGTCTCCCATATTCTTCGACCCATAACGTATTCTCTATCGCTGCAGAAAAAGGGGAACTGCAGAAAAGGAATATACAAAGAGGCATTAACCCTCATAAATTCTAAAATAGTTAATGGTATAATACAATAAATATATTCTGGCATTCCCTAGTCCAACAAACCTTCTTAATCCAGTGAACAATCATGGTCCCTGTATGAGGGCATTCATCCAATATCTTGAAATATGCAAGCATGGGATCCCATTTAATACGAAATTCATCGTCCCAGAAAAAGTCTCTAACCATCTCCGGGGTTGCATCCTCAAAGACAGTTCTACTACGATAAACAGTTGGTCGGTTCTGGTGAGGGGAAAAATAAAGATGTTGAAACTTGATATACATCTAAAACAATAGAAATGCAAAATTGATGCTAAAGTGAGGAAAAGAGGAGGATGCATTTCATGGAAAAATATCCTAAACGCACAAATGCATGATAGCTTATGAATTCCTTTGCTTGCACAACACAAAGCTAACAACAACTATTTGACACAGATACGTATTCCCCATAGACAATAGTTCAGTGCTATATGTAATATGTGCAAACGAAAGGCAGACAGGACCCACGGTAATAGTTCAAACTTCTGTACCATACAGATTTCAGAGTCAAATTTGTGATTTCGAAAACAGGGCTCAAAGAGCGTTTAGGTTTGCGTTTTGGACCATAGCTTCGGAAAAACTGAACACAAATGATTAAGTGAAAATTTCCCAGAATGCAGCTGCCCTTAACTGGTGTACGAAAACCACCTCTTCTTGACTTTGGGTTCACAAGCATAACTTTGGGTTAAAATCATCATCGGATTTAAAAAACAAGTGAAGAATATTTCACAAGATGCTATCCCAGCAGGACTTTGGGTGGGGGGGTTGTAGAGAAATAAAAGAGACAGAAAGACTCTTCATTAAGTAAATATTGTAACCTCCAATTGGCATACAATTTTGAAATTCTGTGATTCCCTATATTTCGAGGTGCACCAACAGGAGTTCTTTTTGTTAGCTCCCTTGGGTATAGGGATTCTCAAAGTGAAGAACTTGGAAAAATGACAAAAGACTAATCCAAGTGTAGCAAAAATAAAAAGAAAAGAGCACCATAAATTTGAAATAATGCGAAAGAGAGGTAATAATACAGGCTAACATCCTCAAAGTCTGATACCTCAGGCTCAAGGCGCCAAGCTTCATATGCGAAGTTTGGGGTCGACCTTTGCATCATAGTTTGCCACTCTGCCTCTCCATTCCTTCCTTCAAGAAGTTGCAATAGGTGATCTAAATCATTCTCTGTAACAATATCCTGCTCTTTTCCCTCCTCTTTATTTCTGGAGCAATGGACAATAAATTTTTTCATGAGAAACGGCTTTATCCAGTGGCATCTCTAACATAATTACAACTTGTTTTCGGCAAAAGGATGAATTAAAGATTTTCCAACGAACCCATTCATATTAAACCAGTGAACTAGCCCAAATACCATCAGTTACAGAATTCAAATATTGGTACCATCAGTTACACATAGAAATCGAAGATTGATACCTAAGTGTCAAGCCACAAGTATTTATATACAACCAAGTAAATTTCATACTCACGTAATTGCATCGCCGCTCCCTTCTGCCGAGTGCTTCAACGTGGATGCCGCCGGAGAAACCGGGACCGACTGCACCGGCGGTACTTTCCTCTTCCCCTTAAAATCGGACCAAAGAGTACGGCAGACTGAGAAGACAGATAGAGCCGTGAAGGCCAACCAAAGCCGCCGAGCTCCAAATCCGGGAGGAGCAGTCCACATTAATCTAAACTTGCTCCGAAAGCCCAGAAAAACCAATCCAGTCCAGCGAGGGCGCCAGGACCAGCCGATGACGAGGCCGATCATAACAGCGAGCCAGATCGGAACTGCACAAAGCAAAATGTCGACGAATGTTTCGGCAATTGAGGGCTTCTTGAGAAACTCCACAATATCGAAGAATGTCTCCTCCATCTCAGCCAAGAAAATGTGACGATTTCCACAACAATTGGAATGGAACTACATCCAAAATTAAGAATGAGTTCTGCGCTTTGTGTTCTCTGATTCTCTCTCAGTAATCGAATTCCACCAGGGTCTGCCCCTCCCGCGAGACAGATTCCCGAGGGAATTCGATACAGAGACGGAAGAGAGAGAAAGGGGGTGTCAGCTCGGAAATTTGTCTGACGTGGCAATATCACAACCGTTGATAGATTTGAAACTTCGATTAGCTGTTTGTACAGGAAGTCTGGCGCGTGGACGAAACGATCGGAGGTAATCGGAATCGTTGATTGGACGTGTGATGAATACGCTTACCGGTGGCGCGTGATGGGTTTTGAAAAGGAACAAGCTCGGGTTGAGATAGTTTTCACACGTGTGGTAGATATTTAACTTCTTGGGCCTCCTCGGGCCCAAGGTCCAGTGGTTTTGCACTTTTGTGTAGTACGGAACTTTCTCTANTTTTTTTTTTCCTTATTAAATTAATACGTTTATTTTATATTTAATAAATTCCTAACATTTTAATTTTGTATAGAATTAATAAATTATTTTATTTGTAGGGTAAAATTGAAAAAAATTATGAAATGACAAGTTCTCTCCCCTTATGAACCTTTTAAATGGCAAATTTCACATACAAAAGAATATATATATATATATATATATATATATATATATATATTATTATTATTATTATTATTTATTTATTTATTTATTTTGGATTGTGATGCCTAATAAATCCCAATCTTTCTTTCTCCTTTCTTTTTTTTAAAAAAATCTTTTCTAAGCTTTTCAAGGGGTCAAATCATGGCAAAAAAAGAAAAAAGGTAAGTGTTCTCGAACATATATTGAGAACCCATGTGGGCATTTAGTTTTTTTTTTTTTTTTTTCTTATTAACGAAAAGCGATATCAATATTATCTTCGAGAGAATAACTGCCTTACCAAATAATTTTCGAGGAATCAATGAAGATAGTACTTTGAAACTATTGAGAATGGTTGGGAGAGTAATACACATTGATCAATTAAGAAGTGGATCGTAGGTTTATAAATAAACGAATATATCTTCCATTTATGTTCAAGATGAACAATATCATACAATTGTTGAAGTTCCTAATTTCTAGCCGGAACTAGGATAAGTACGACATGACTAATGAATTAAGGTGTCGGGTTTCAATCCCTCGTTGCCCACTGTATGAAAAAAAAAAAAAAAAAAAAAAAAAAACTTTTGTCTTTAAGCAAGAGAAACATGAGTAATCTTAAGATAGAAGTTTGTTAAGATGGTAGTAGAGAAGGGTGTTTTAGGACCACTAGATGTATTGTGTGTGACTTCTATTGAAGAATGTGTATCATGAAGCTACATGCCAAACTCATAAAATTAAACCAAAAGGGTAGTGATTATGAAGGCACCCAAAAGAGAACCACAGAAGAAATGGAGGGTTTTGAAGCCCCAATATCTGACCCACACCGTGTTTAAGAAAGTGGGGAGTGACCAAGAAACCAACCAAAATGGGTATCATCACAGTCTTCTCATGCAACAACATAAAGTGAAAAAGGGTCCTCAAACTTTCTTCTCCTAACACCCATTGGCTTGCACCAAACTTCATCCTGCTGGGAGTTTCTGCAACTTGAAGGCAAAGATAACCAAATGCCTTTACACATTGTATACCAGAGAAGAGAACATTACCACCCGATAATCAACGATTTTGTTTCGTTTAACTTGGAGTTGGGGGGAATGAAGCCTGGTCCGAGATTGCTCCCACGGTGGGAGATGACAATTGGCAAACGGTCTCGAACCAGACAGCATTTCCCTCAACAATATCGACACCAGAGACGAGAGAGATTTGGAGGAATTTTGTGATGGGGCCTTGTATTTAAATGGGTTATCAAAGTGGAAGAACAAATCTCAACAACGAGATACTTTACGCTCTTATGGAAATCCCTTTTTCTTTTTACTTCAAAAGAGTTCTCATCATGAAGCGTAACGTAATCATGGAAAAAGAAAAATCCTATCCAAACAAAGCATAAACAAACATCAATGGCCCTACTCCCTCTCTTTTCATTTGCAATTTGTGTAGACTAGAATCTCATATCATTTCTAATGTTAAAAGTATCTCGATATACTTGCTATATAGTTTATAATTACCCTACAAAATTTATTAATTTCTAAAATTTTTAATATCTTATCTACATAAAACAATAAGAATAGTAAATTTCAAATGTGGAGATTTAGTGGTAAAAGGTGATAGAAATCTTTACCTCATAAGTCTAATATATATTTAAAATATTATAATATACTTTTATTTATTTTATTATTATGACGAGTCTAATATATTTTAAAATTTTTAATATGGAGCCTAATAATTTTTTTTTATAGGCGCTCGTTAACTTTTCCATAGATGGAATAGAGGAATGGAAAAAGAAAATAAAAATTTCAAAATTCTAAAGAAATAATCACTTGTCACAAAGCTAATGTAAAGGTGAGAGTGACCTGTGAGCTTTAAGCTTGTGTATGATATTAATCCATTAAAAGTAAAATTGAAATTTAAAAAATTATATATATATATATATATAATTTTATTAATTGGTCAAGGCTGAATTTTACAAAAATAGATAGAAATATTAAAAATTAAAATAATAAATAGATATTTTGACCGAAAATAACTTAATGAATAAGGTAATTAATTCAATTAAAAAATGCAATATCTAAACTATATTTTTCAAAATTATTTTATTCCTCAAAATTTCCATAGGCTTAATATCTTCGGGGGCGGACCAGTCACCGGAAAATGCTGTAACTGCCAGTATACGGCTGCTAAAACGAAACCGTTGATATCTTAACCGCCCAAACGCCTCCGTCGAAACAAACAGGGATTCTCCAATTTCCGATTATAAATTACTCCCGCAGTTGGATTCGATTTTACCGAAGTTCAGAATTAGTAGTAGAATCTTTTCCTTCCTTCTGCACAGTACTCTTTTAGCGATAATGGAGTCCGGCATGGTCGTCTCAGAAGCCATCTCTGAGCTCAAGAATGAAATCCGTAATGAGGAGGAAAAGCTCCTGGTCGTTGCTCCAGATGGTGAGGTTAAGGAGATCGCTGTTTTGACCGAGATCAAGAAGAAGAGGAACCAAATCCAGGTTTCGAATGTCAAGAAGCCGTTCTTCTACTACTACAATCTTTCTAAGGTATTCATTTCTTGCTTCCTCAAGATCCACTGTGCCTTTCTGTTGAATCAATTTCTTTATTAGAAAATCAAAACCGTGATTGATTCGACGTTTGCAGAGGTACATTAAGCAGTACAACGAAGTAGAGCTCTCTGCCCTAGGAATGGGTACAAGTTTTCTTGAATCCATTTCTTTTTCATATTTTGTTAACAGATCGATGTGGATAACTGGATTGAGTTCCTTTCGTTCATTCATTGATTCATATTTCATAATACAGCTATACCTACTGTAGTGACGATCGCCGAGATTCTGAAGAAGAATGGATTAGCATTTCAAAAGTGTAGGAAAATTTATCGAATACATAGGCGATTTAATTTGTGTTTGGGAACACTGCTGTCTTTAAACACGATTCTATAATTTGGAAATTTCTGCAGATTTGACGATATCTTCTGTAAGCTTGAAGAATGGGGAAAATGATAGGCTGGTTATGAAACCTAAGGTTACTGCTTACTAATGCAAATATATTGTCCAAGTTTTGGATGTTGTAATGATGTGTTGTTCTTCTTCATCTTGTTTGCTAGATTGAGATTGCCCTGATAAATGCAGAAAAGATGAAGAAAATTTCGACTGCTACAACAAGTGAAGATTCCTGATATGAGTTTTGTTAGTGTAGTATGATCTCGGATGTGGCTTTTCTTCTTGTTTAGCCTACTTTGTCCAGAGTTTCTACAGGAGATGGGAGATTTGGTAGCGAATAGGCGAGTGAATGGCAGAGCTTTTGGTCGAAGTAGATTCAATCCTAACAGAACTGAAGGAGAAGAGTCCATTGTTAAAGATTGGATGTAGAGCAGCTTTCTTTGTAATTCTTCAACTACCAAATTCTAATTGCATATAAAATTGAATGAACAGACTGATTCATTGTCTCTTTCTCTTGCGCTAACGCACACACTAATCATCTAATTCTGAAGTCATCCACCAGGCGTCTATATGCAAATTCAGCACATAATTTTGAACTTCAGCTATTGACCAGAGGATAACTGTTAAGGATAGTTGACCGTTCACTAGATATTTGCCTTTACCATATTTGCCCTCTTATTAAAGGCAAATATATTGCATTCATTTATTATACTTTCCTTTTATTACTATTTCCATATTATTTGTAATTTACCATATTTCTGTATCCTGAAAATGATTATAAATAAGAGAACTCTCACCCCCATTTAGGTGTGGTGATTCAGCAAACATTCACATGGTATCAGAGCCCTTTCGGTTTAACAACCTGATCCTTTCTTCTCTATGGCTTCCGAATCTTCTTATCATCTTCTTCCTTTCAATACTCTAATCCATATGATCACCATCAAACTTTCTTCCTCCAATTATCTTCTTTGGAAAAGCCAACTTCTCCCTCTCCTTGAGAGTCAAGACATGCTGGGCTATGTCGATGGAACTATGGTTCCACCACCTCGCTTTGAACCAGAAACCTCTTCAACACTCAACCCCAAATATTTGGCATGGAGAGCAGCCGATCAACGACTTCTCTGTCTCCTGCTCTCCTCTCTCACTGAGGAAGCCATGGCTGTTGTCGTTGGTCTCTCTACTGCACGTGATGTTTGGCTTGCGTTGGAAACTACGTTCAGCCATCAGTCGAAAGCTCGTGAACTGAGACTCAAGGATGACTTGCAGTTGATGAAACGTGGCACCAAACCTGTTGCTGAGTATGCCCGTGCCTTCAAAAAAATTTGTGACCAACTTCATGCCATCGGCAGACCGGTCGAGGACATTGATAAAGTGCACTGGTTCCTTCGTGGACTCGGCACCGAATTTTCAGCTTTTTCTACTGCTCAGATGGCTCTCACCTCTATCCCCTGTTTTGCAGATTTAGTCTCTAAAGCTGAAAGTTTTGAGTTGTTTCAGCTCTCCCTTGAGTCCTCTAACTCCACTCCTACAGCATTCACAGTCACTAATCGTGGTCGCACCCATGGAAGCCACCCTGCTTCCTTTACCAACCAGCGAGGTCGTTCTTATTCTCACAAAAACAACTCTTTTAATCGAGGACGAACCCACTCAAGTCAAGGTCGTCGACCACCTCACTGCCAAATATGCCGCAAAGAGGGCCATTATGCTGACCGCTGCAACCAACGGTATGTTCGACCTGATTCTTCTCATGCTCACCTTGCTGAAGCCTTTAACACGTCATGTTCTATTGCTGGACCCGATACTGCTGATTGGTTTCTGGACACTGGAGCTTCGGCCCATATGACTGCCGACCCATCTATTTTGGATCAGTCTAAAAATTACACGGGTAAGGACTCTGTGATTGTAGGAAACGGTGCATCCCTACCCATTACCCACACCGGTACTCTTTCTCCTGTTCCAAATATTCACTTGTTAGATGTCTTGGTTGTCCCTCACCTCACTAAAAATCTTCTTTCCATAAGTAAATTAACGTCTGATTTTCCTCTCTCCGTTACATTTACTAATAATCTTATTACTATCCAGAATCGTCAAACAGGAAGGGTGGTGGCAACCGGTAAAAGAGATGGAGGGCTATATGTGCTGGAGCGCGGCAACTCTGCTTTTATTTCAGCCCTTAGAAACAAATCTTTACGTGCTTCATATGATTTATGGCATGCTCGTCTAGGTCATGTGAATCATTCTGTTATTTCTTTTTTAAATAGAAAAGGTCATCTTTCTCTTACGTCTTTATTGCCTTCTCCATCATTATGTAATACTTGTCAGCTTGCGAAAAGTCATCGATTGCCTTATTCCCGCAATGAACGTAGGTCGTCTCATGTGTTAGATCTTATTCATTGTGATCTTTGGGGTCCTTCTCCCGTCAAATCAAATTCGGGTTTCCTTTATTATGTTATTTTTATTGATGATTATTCTCGATTCACTTGGTTTTACCCTTTAAAATTTAAATCTGATTTTTTTGATATTTTTCTTCAATTTCAAAAATTTGTGGAAAATCAATATTCTTCTCGTATCAAGGTATTTCAAAGCGATGGTGGTACCGAATTTACTAGTACTTGTTTCAAAACTCATTTACGTAATTCTGGCATCCACCATCAACTCTCTTGTCCATATACACCTGCTCAAAATGGTCGTGCTGAGAGAAAACATCGTCATGTGACTGAGACTGGCTTGGCCCTTCTCTTTCACTCTCATCTTTCTTCTCGTTTTTGGGTTGACGCCTTCAGCACTGCAGCTTATATTATCAACCGGTTGCCTACTCCACTTCTTGGAGGTAAGTCACCCTTTGAACTCCTTTATGGCTACACTCCACATTATGACAATTTTCATCCCTTTGGTTGTCGTGTTTATCCTTATTTGCGTGATTATATGCCTAACAAGCTTTCTCCCCGCAGCATTCCTTGTATTTTTTTGGGTTATAGTCCTGCTCATAAAGGGTTCCGCTGTCTTGATCCGGCCACCACTAAGCTATATATCACCTGTCATGCTCAATTTGATGAAACCCACTTTCCTGCTATCCCTAGCTCCCAGACCCAACCTCTTTCCTCTATTCCTATTTCAAATTTCTTAGAACCACATTTTCATCATATTGATTCATCCCCCCCTACCACTTCATCACCGCAAACTCCTCGATCCAGTTCATCCCCATGTGATATTTGTTCTGACCTTGTAGATGAGTCTGTGCAGGTTGATACTTCTCTTGCAGGTTCCACTTTGCCACCCTCGACTTCTAATTCGACCTCTATTGAACCTCCTGTTGATTTCTCTTCTTTGGGCACTCATCCTATGATCACACGAGCCAAAGCTGGTATATTCAAGACTCGTCATCCAGCAAATCTTGGTATTTTGGGCTCATCTGGACTTCTTTCTGCTCTTCTTGCATCCACTGAGCCAAAAGGATTCAAATCTGCGGCTAAGAATCCTGCTTGGGTGGCTGCCATGGATGAAGAAATTCGAGCATTACAACAAAATGATACTTGGACTTTGGTTCCTCGCCCTGCCAACACCAACATCGTGGGCTCTAAATGGGTGTTTCGTATTAAATATTTGCCTGATGGATCTGTTGAGCGTTTCAAGGCTCGTCTTGTTGCCAAAGGTTATACTCAGGTTCCTGGTCTTGACTACACTGACACTTTTAGTCCGGTTGTCAAAGCTACCACTGTCCGTGTTGTGCTTTCTATTGCAGTCACAAATAAATGGCCTCTTCGACAACTTGATGTCAAGAATGCTTTTCTCAATGGAACTCTTATTGAACGTGTTCATATGGAACAACCTCCTGGGTATATTGATCATCGATTTCCCACTCATGTTTGTCTATTAAAGAAAGCCCTCTATGGTTTAAAGCAAGCTCCTCGTGCTTGGTTTCAGCGTTTTAGCTCATTTCTTCTCACACTTGGGTTTTCTTGCAGTCGCGCTGACACGTCCCTTTTTGTCTTTCATCAGCAATCTAACATTATCTATTTGCTTCTTTATGTTGATGACATTATTGTTACCGGCAACAACTCATCTCTTATTGACAGCTTTACTCGCAAGCTTCATTCTGAGTTTGCTACCAAAGATTTGGGTTCTCTCAGTTACTTTCTTGGTCTTGAAGCTTCACCCACTCCTGATGGTCTCTTTATTAGTCAGTTAAAATATGCTCGAGATATTCTTACTCGTGCTCAGTTGCTCGATAGCAAACCAGTTCACACTCCCATGGTTGTTTCTCAACACCTGACTGCTGATGGTTCTCCTTTCTCTGATCCTACTCTCTACAGATCTCTTGTTGGCGCCCTTCAGTACTTGACTATTACGCGTCCAGATATTGCCTATGCTGTCAATTCTGTCAGTCAATTCTTGCATGCCCCTACTGCAGATCACTTTCTTGCTGTCAAACGTATTCTTCGCTATGTCAAAGGAACACTCCACTTTGGTCTTACCTTTCGTCCATCCACTGTTCCTAGTACGCTAGTCGCTTATTCGGATGCTGACTGGGCTGGTTGTCCCGATACTCGTCGTTCTACATCCGGCTATTCTATTTATCTTGGTAACAATCTGGTTTCTTGGAGTGCCAAAAAGCAACCTACTGTCTCACGCTCCAGCTGTGAATCTGAGTATCGTGCTCTTGCCACAACCGCTGCTGAACTTCTTTGGGTTACGCATCTTTTGCATGACCTCAAGGTCCCTATTTCACAGCAGCCCTTACTCTTATGTGACAACAAAAGTGCTATTTTTTTGAGCTCTAATCCCGTTTCTCACAAGCGGGCCAAACATGTTGAACTAGATTATCATTTTCTTCGAGAACTTGTTATCGCTGGCAAACTTCACACACAATATGTACCCTCTCATCTCCAAGTTGCTGACATCTTCACAAAGAGTATTTCTCGACCTCTCTTTGAATTTTTCAGATCCAAGCTTTACGTTCGTTCAAATCCGACGCTCAGCTTGCGGGGGGGTGTTAAGGATAGTTGACCGTTCACTAGATATTTGCCTTTACCATATTTGCCCTCTTATTAAAGGCAAATATATTGCATTCATTTATTATACTTTCCTTTTATTACTATTTCCATATTATTTGTAATTTACCATATTTCTGTATCCTGAAAATGATTATAAATAAGAGAACTCTCACCCCCATTTAGGTGTGGTGATTCAGCAAACATTCACAATAACAAAGTAGATTAATACCTTTATAGCAAGCTATGAATCTCAAACTCATTGAGGATGCTCTCTATTACTGTCATGTTTCTCTGCTTAATTACTCCATAATTACTTCATAATTACTTCACTAGTCTTGAAAGAGTGTAATCAAATGCACAAATTTAAAACATTATTTATAAGCGTGTGTAAATCTCTTTCTAGTAGGTGTGTTTTAAAAATCTTGAGGAGTAGCTCGAATGAAAAAATTGGACAATATTTGCTAGCAGTAGTGCCCGTGAGAAGATCGAGCCCCAGAAGGGGGCGAGGACAATATTTGCTAGCGGTAGTGCCCGTGAGAAGGTCACCTGAAGAGGGTGAGGACAATATTTGCTAGCGGTAGTGCTCATGAGAAAGTTGAGCCCCGAAGGGGGTGAACACAAGGCAGTGTGCCCTCAAGTAAGGACCATAGTGTGCCCGAAGGGGGTGAACACAAGGCAGTGTGTCCTCGAAGGAGTGGACAATAGTGTGCCGGGGTGGACAATAGTGTGCCCTTAAGCAAAGACCACGGAGCGCGGAGGAGTAAGGACCATGAAGCTCAGAGAGAGGGAGTAGATGGTGAGATACACCTCTTTTTTCTAACTAATTAAGATACTAAATTATAACAAACTTAGGAGATTAGAACTAATTAAAACTAATTTTAAGCTGAAAATATAAACTCCGGGAGTGTATATATTTTAAAATTTAAAACATAAAAGTAAACCAATATCTTTATAACTTTGGACTCGTTTTCTTGACTCAATCAATGCATGGAAATTTTATATTTTGAAATACCAATGACAATAAATAAAAAGTTAGGTAAAAACACCCTATCGTTACAAGATTTCCCCTTGAAACATTTATAGAAACATTAGGAAAATATATGTTAGATTTATATATATGTGGTGGTTTTGAGATTACTTGGGCTTCTAATTTATTTGACTTTGATGTAATTTATTGACTTTAATCAAAGAAAATATAATGGATAAAGTTGCTTTGTCATTTTTATTCACATTTTATCAAGAACTTATCCTATTGATTAATTAATATTTAGTTGGTACAAAATATCAATCCAAAACATTAATCAATGAATCAAAGTTTGACTTTGATTTCATATCGCTACCATTCATATTCAGCCACATCAATATTTATTATATTATTTTCTTTACTATATCTCCTATAACATTAAATAATGAAATAATTAAAATTTAGTGGGTCAATTCATTATATTTCAATGGAATAGTCATATTTTTAGAATTATAATAAAAACTCTCTTTTTTAAACAAAAATCCGCATAAAAAGCCTTGAGAAAGAGTTCACCAAAGGTAGCTGCAAATAATTAAGGATGTCTCTCTGTGATGGTAACTATCTATACAACTATTTAATGTCGTTTCATTTTTATTCCACAATAACAGTGTGATATTTTTGTCTGTGATGGAAAACTTAAGGTAAAACGTCGTGGCCGGAGCTGGTCGGAAAACATGGAAAGGCGGCGGAGGAGACGATTGAAAGAGAGGTGGGTTGGGTAAATGCTAAGGTTGTTCAAGAAGGAACCACTTTGGTGACTGCTGATTATAGATGTGATAGGGTTTGGGTTTGGGTCAATAAACATGGCTTCGTTACTAAAATTCCCATCATCGGTTGATAAATTACCTTCAATGTCATCAACCTCTCTTTCTCTCCATCTCTCTTCCATCGATGTGAAATTATATGTAATGCAAGTACGTGATTCTAAATCTTATCAAGCATGGTTCATATTCACAGTGTGATTCAAGGATCTTTTGTTTACTTAAAAGATGGCAAAAATGGATTAATTTTTTTGTTAAATGGGCATTAGCATAATTATGTGGATGCCGTGTTACACAATTGAAAAGACAGATTTTGAGCAAGTGGGTTATTTCTCCAAAGATAAATGGGTATGTTAGGCGGACTAAAAGATGTAAAGGACGTGAACTATGAAGTGCAATTAGATTCATTTTGAAGATGAATTTCAAGTCAAATTTGAGAGTTTCCGTCCATGGAGTTGAAAATATATGTATCCTAACAAAAGTGTATTGATTATGTGTGCCTTTACAATATAGACATCCTTGGCACGATTCGCTTTAATCCATGCATCTAATCGTACGGAATCACGAGTATTAATAAATAGATATGCATAAACGGAAAATAAAATCGCACTATTTTTATTACAACAAACACGATGAGTNAAAAAAAAAAAAAAAAAAAAAAAAAAAAAAAAAAAAAAAAAAAAAAAAAGATAGAATCACCTTATTGAAATATCGATGTTGTAGGAACAAACATGGATGGGATTTATATATTTGGAAACACACAACATTATGATTAAAATGGGTATTAACCAATGAAAGGAGTCCTGGTGACGATGCCTGTTTTGACAGTCACCCAAACCCAAACCCTGTCGCACCTAAAGTCTTGAATCACCACTGATCCTTCATCCACAATAATGGCATCCACCAAAGGATTCTCCTTCTCGATAATCCTCTCTGCTTCTTTGCCATCCTTACCCACCAGCTCCGGCCATGAGCTCTTTCCTTAACCATCGCAAAAACAAACCCATATTAAATCTTATTCACATAGTTCTTAACAATATAATTATGAACATGTACCTTTGCACGTTGTAGACATCCTTAGCGCTTTGTGATTCAGCTTCTTGTGATCATCTTTGTGGGGGAAAGAGTGGGTTTATATAGACCATTGGTTTTCTTCTATCCCACGTAACACAAAAGAAAAGTAAATTTGGGGATTAGGGTTAGCCAAAAGTCGTAAATGAAAGATGGAAAAATGGGAGGAGTGAGGTTGAAAACACAAAAACAACAACACCATGTGCTTTAATTATTCTTGTTTTCATGTGTGTGTTTAGATTTGTTCATATGAACACGAACACGAACGTGACAATTCACGCACACATGGTTTCATGATATCTATCTCAATAGTATGAATGTGGGGAAGAAAATGTAACATGAAATGGTTGTATTTGTCAAAATAGTTGAATTGAATTTAGATTCAATAACTTGTGCCACACAATTTCACTTCCAATTCGTTTTTTTCTTTTTTGAATTCAACAATCTTAAGTGATATCCCACATTAATTGAGGAGAAAAACGAGACATCATTTATAAGAGCGTGGAAATTTTTTCCTAGCAAACGTGTTTTAAAGCTTTGAGGGAAAATTCAAAAGGAAAACTCAAAGAGAACAATATCTGCTAGCCTTAACAAAAGTGTTTTAAAACTTTGAGGAGAAGCCCATAAGGGAGCTCAAAGAGGACAATATCGGCCAGCGGTGGATCTGGGCCGTTACAATTTATGTCTGTGCTTGGCCTTCTAAATCAAAAAAGTCAAATAAAAACACCTAAAAAGTCAAGCCCTTACCCTATATAAACCCACTTCCCCATACAAAAATAAATCACAAGAGCCTAAAAGGAAAAGGAAAGCTCAAAATCACAGCCAAGATGTCTTCATGCAAAGGTACATATATCATTAGTAAACGTTGTTGTTTATAAGTGTATTTGCAATACAATAAGTAATGTTGTTAAGCTTTTGGTGGCTGGTTTAGGAAAGAGTTCATGGCCGGAGTTGGTGGGTAAGCTGGGCAAAGATGCAGAGAAGATAATTGAGAAAGAGAACCCTTTGGTTGATGCTATCATTGTTGACGAGGGCTCCAACGTCACTTTCGACTTTCGGTGCGACAGGGTTTGGGTTTGGGTAAGCCAGACGACTAAAATTGTTGCTAGGACTCCCGTTATTGGTTAGTCCTTCTCTAGCTTCGGCTCTCGCATAAAGTTCTTCCTATATCTACAAACACCCTCATCATGTTGTTGTACCAACATTGTGAATCTATGAATAAAATGTTTGTATTGTTTATGTATTAAGTTTGGGTTTGTTGTAATAAAAATATCTATTTCATTTTATTATCTATTAATCTACCTATCAACACGTCTTTAAATATTGACCTCCAGCAATCAAAAGTACTTCATATATTATGGAGACTAAAACAAATTGTAAATTAATGTGTTGATTGTATTTGTGGGGACGGGTATTGATTCCATGCCTCTCACATGTTAAGCGAGCACTCTGAGTTACATCTCCTTATTACATCTCCTTATTTTTTGAAATTCAAAACATGTCTTTTCTTTGTTTAGTTTTATGATGTGTGTGTTTGGGGGATTGGGAAACAGGTCATCGCTGCAGTTCATGAGAGTAAAAGTAGAACAGCCCGAACCCACCGCTAACCGATATTGTTCAGTTTGACTCGTTACGTATTGTCGTCAGCCTCACAGTTTTAAAAAGCTTCTGTTAGAGAGAGATTTTCACACCCTTATAAAATATATTTGGTTCTCCTCTCCAACCAATATGAGATTTCACAAGAAGGCTTTATTGGGAAGGTGACGTGAGAGGCATCGTTTGCTGCACTTGGGGTTCGGGTTTGGGTCAATAAGACTGGATTTGTTGCAAGCCCACCTACAATTACAGAGATTAGAACGAGCCTTCAATTATATAAGCTAAGCGATAAGTTGAACAAAATATGAAAACATTCTCGTACATAATTAAATACAATATTAAGTCTCCAACCAAATGGAGCATTAAAGAATTAAGGAAGGATTTTCTTCTTACTTACCCGACAATAATAACTTTTGTATTTATTAGTTTAGAATTATAAGTCAAATAAGTAAAATATTTTTAAAAAAAGATAACATATATACCTACTTAATTATGTCAATGTCGGAATAACCATTTTAAAATTCATCATTTTCGAAATTCAAACATTAAAGTATTACATAAATATGTAATCTAATGAAATTGAAAGTTTAGAATAAGCATATAAATTAAAATAAAAATGTGACCAAACAAACACGTCCAATGCGTACACGCATGAATTTGTACACAAAATTTCCAAAGGATAAACTTTATTATATATCCAAAGTGAATAAATAATTGTGTCGCCAAAGTAATGCCGCACTTGAAATAGCATGGGGGCTGCACCACCTTTTGTTCTGCCTAAAATAACCAAACTTTACAATTCCAATACGTAATTCCATTCCAAATTCAAATGGGGTTTTCTTAATCTAAACTCCAATCAATTCAAACATGTATACATTAAATAAATCTCCCGTAACTTCTCCCCACTTTCCTTCAAAATTATCATACAAATGTAGGATTTATATATACTATGGTCTAAATGTCTCGAGAATGGCATTTATTTGAGTTGAGTCAGAAGAATCTTGCATGAATTCAAGGAAATATAAGGATGGAGAGTTCTGTTGAATTGAAACAATGATATAATTCAATTTCCATGGACATTATTTACAAACAATCTTGCAATGAATTCAATATGTTACACAAAAGCTAACTGACTTCTAGCTTCCAACAATCCGAGCGGCAAAATAAACCACCTTTTTGGATTATGAATGGAAGGAGGGAAGATGAATATCAAAAGCAGATATGGTAGGGCTTCAGATGGGAGCTTCCACATGAACACGTGCAGCATGGCGTTCAGTGAGCGCCTGGACGTTGAGTCGAATGGTTGACGGCGTAGTGCCTCACTTTCCGGGGACAGCCGGGGCCGTTGGTGCCGGGAATGAAGGTGCAACCGGAGGGGCCGGAGGGCGGTACACTGACCCTTTGAAGAGACTGCAGCTTCAGCTTCAGCTCCGTTCTTCTCACCATTGCTGGGCTCTCATGCAGAGTTCTACCAGCTATGTTTGGGTGAAGCTGCAAGAGAAAAAGAAGGAAAAGCATTGCCAGAGTAAGAGATATGTGAAGAATTTTCATATTCTGTTTCTGTATCCCTTTGGAGAGATTAAATGAAAGAAGAGGTTGAGTTTGTTGATGGGATTGCAACGATATTTATAGTAAAAAGAAGAGTGTCAAGTTTTGGATTATTGTACAAGCTGCAAGGATTTGACCAAAGCCTGGACAGAATTGAATGGGTCCTCTCCTAACCACTAATGGTGGCAACTTTGATTTGAACAGGAACATTCTTGAGGACTTCAAGAGATATGTATGTGTGTATGTATCAGGCATGATGTGTGTAGCATTATAAGAATGAGCCGAAAGACAGCGACTTTCATGGTGGAGTTCATGCGAGGAAATTTCCAGCAAAGCAGGCAGAAGATGAAAGTCAAAGGGAAGAACTTTGTTTTGCTTGGATAGCAAATGGGATTTGTCTAAGGTGAGGGATTGGATTAAATATTCGTTTGATTTTGAAACAGATACACAGAAAGGAAATATTATTGAATGGATGGAAAAGAAACAAAAGAGAAAAATACTTGAGCTCTATTTAGCAGAGGTGAGGTTTCAGGGTATTGTCGTATACGCAATACGTTTTTGACCAATAACCAAATAGACAGGAAACTCGAAAGGTGAAGTAATCAAAACCTCGACGATACGACTAAATTTGCATTTAAGGCTAGCAAAGAGAAGGCGATGAAGGCACTCTTTACAAATTGTTTTCTTATGAGAAGGATTACAACCCCACTCCAAATCCAAGACCCCAACAATTTCCTGGTACGTTATTACAGTGGACAGTACCCACCAAGTCTAGGCAGGGAAGCCAAATTCCATCCATGTTTTGATCTTTGTGTTAGTCAGTGACCATCTGAGGGTCGATACACATTGTAGCCATTGATCCCTTGCGCCATATTTGAGTATTCTGCATTGAGATATTGGTAACCATCAAAGTCTAAAGCCCTTGTCCCAAGTAAAGAGAGATCAGAAGCCGGTCGCCAGTTCGGGACCAACCCATCGATCTGGCCATTTAAGTGCTGCTGTTGTTGAGTGGATGGTGGAATAAAATCCATGGCTGGCTCGTAATGGCTTATGGAAGAGCTATATCCCCGTTGAAACCCACCATCATGATAACTGCGTGTCCGCTCAAACCTGCAGCAAGAGCTTGTTGAGGATCCTACATCACCAGCCATCACCCCCATGTCACCAGGGAGTGAGAACTGCCTGTTCAACAGACTCGGTCCATTGCCAAGAGATCGGAACATTGAGTTGTCTCTGGCTGAAATCCCAACAATATTTTCATCATCAAGAAGATCGTTGATTATATCTAGGTGGGGGAAATCCTCTACAAAACCTTGGAGCTGACGACCAGACGTACAAGCTGAGAACTCCCCTGTCAGAGCTTCAGAGGTTGAACCACGAATTGGCTTCTTGTATAAATCTTGAACTTCATTGAGCAGGGAGGAATTGTAATGCATGCTCCTCACAGCTTCCCTCTGTGAAGCCTCTACCCCCCACTGGGGACTATTCGATAAGACATCTCGGGTTACCATGCCGAAAGGAAAACTTGATCTAACAGCATTTGAATCTAACCTGTCAGAGTTGTGTGGTACAAACATGGGCGAAGAAACCATAGCAGATGCCAAAGAGAAGGCTGAAGATGGGCTCATGCCTGAAGTTGAGGTGCTCAGATGAACATATCCAGCACTGCTCGGAGCTACATGGTTGCCCATTATGGCATTTCTATAAGACTGGGGAGCATAACTATGTGTGGCTGGAGAAGGGTCTGGACCCAATCGGCCAGCTGCACTCACTGAACGAGCAAGCAGTGGGGATGTATGGACCACAGTAACAACAGGTGCTGTAGCCCTTGGACCAGGAATTAGAGGTGCACTAGAAGGCCTTGACATCATAGGAGCTTGCTGTGCGGAAGCCTTTTCAGTTGGTTTTGGAATTGCAGACTTCTGACCCTCTGCTTTTACTGCACTAACAACATGGGATGAGGTAACTGCAGGAATAGTCTTCTCCATCTGATGTGCGCTATTTGACGATGATGCTTTAATTTGAATGGGATCAACGGTAGCAATACTCTGATTATTCAACTTCTGTTCAGCAGTTGGTGGCATATGATCTTGGTGGTTCTGAGGGGAGGATGGTACAGCTGCTGGTGTATCTCTAAGTATCCTTTCCATATCAACCTGGATTTTAGAGCTTCGGTCTTTTGGCAATGAAATAACCTTTTCTTCCTAGTACAATGAACAAACTAAAAGTTAAAATGGACGTCTAATTTCAACATAGACGATCCTAATAACATTTAAGTGACATTATCAAATATGATTTATTCATATACTGAGACCGTTTTCAAACTCTAAGACTAAAATAGTCCGTAATTGAAGCCAATGAAACATAATAATAATCGAGAAGTTCGTCTGAAGTAAAAAATTGAAGACAACAAAAGGATGACAGACTTCTCAAGAATCTGAATGACACAGTAAAATAACACACTACGTCAATAATGAATAAAGGAATGCAACCTGAATTTGGCAACATCTACCGACACTTCTTTCCATTTCGTTCTTTTTCTTTACTTTTTTTGAGTTCGAAGCTCTTTCATTTATTCAGTCTAGAAGTTCAACATTTATGCATATGAGACGGATTAGGTGAGCACCTTCTTAACTGCCTGCTGGTCAACCCTTTTTACTTTACCCCGGAGGGAATGATTAATGGCCACGGGATCGGACTCTTTAGACTTATTACTACCACAAACATCACTCCGGTCCTCTTTGTCAGCTGTAAGCTCTGACGACTGACCATCCATTTCATTAGCACAAATGTTCCGATCATATGCTGCATCCTTCTGCCGATTCTTTCCACTACAAAATCAAAGATGCAAATCACTATACATCCCAGATGCACTTTTAAAGAAATATAGTTTGCTCACTTACATGCTAGGTGATTTCTGCTTCTTGTAGTTGTGAAAGGAATTCTCCTTATATGGGCCGTTCATTACCACGGATGGAACAGAATCAGTAGAACACGTAGAAGAGCTATCATCCATAACAGACAAGCCCTTCTTGTCAGATAAGGGTGTTTGGGCAGAAGACAGACTGATAATCCCACTGCTACTTGCTTCTGTTGAGGGATGGACTTCTGATGTATCAGTGTCCCAATTGACAGTACTGGCATCTCTGTCCTCTGAATCAGGCTGAAGTACTTCACCAGGGCCTTCAACAGAATCAGAGATATCAGATACAATCTCGGGCAAGTCAGACTTTTCAAGCACAGGCTGCACCTTATCCACAATGGCGTCTTCGTCCTTCCCACTGCTAGGATTTACTTGTTCTCTGATCAGCACAGTCAAATTTGCCTTCTCTTCTCTCCCTTTATCTTTACCTTTGCGATTGTTACGTTTTTGTTTAGCCTGTTGAAAGAAATGACCTAAAATGGTGAGGAAATTATTGATAACAAGATGAATCGATGCCGGAAGAAAAAGAATGAATGGGAAAAGTAGGGGTGGAGGAAAAGGAATTAAAAGAGAGACTGTAAATAATTCAATTGACGCGACACCTGTTTTTTCTTTGATTTCTTATCCTTTTCTGATGCTAATCGCCTAGCCTTTTGTTCACTTTCAGCCTGCCACGCTTCCTCTTCTTCACGAATGAGTTCCTCTTGCCTCTTCAATGCAACAGCTTCCTGATAGGCAACTTCAACTTTGCTGCTGTGAGTAAAGAGAGAAAAATAAATATACCATTCAACTTCAAGTCAAGTTGGCAATTGAATCATATTTGATGCGAGAAACTTAAGAAAAAGATTGTGTTAACCTAAACTTTTCTCGAGAGAACATGCCACAAAAACCAACACTTGTGCTAAAGCTTAATGGTAATCAAGGCAAGTTATGGCCTTCACTATAGAAAATGCTCTCAAGACAAGGACAGCAAGATAATGGGAAAATATCATCTCATGCGAAGTCACTGAAACGTATGAAATCTTTACACCATGCTAGTACACTAGATGTAACAAGATATCCAGAAAACTACACATGAGCGTAAAATTGTACTGTTTCACATCACATTTGTTGAATAAAGCAAAAGACAATTATCACGCAGGCTTGCAGCAAAAAGAACTCAAAGGGTAAGAAGCTTCCCAGCTAGAAAATTTACCGGCTTTTGTAAAGAAATTATAAAAACACAATACCTAAAGATATGGGCAAGAACAAATATTTCCACAGTCCTACGACCCAATTCTGTAAGACGCCTTTCATCGCGTTCAATGGTATCTTTGTTGAAGTCTTCTCCAGAGCTACCATCCTGCAGACAAGAGCTTGTGGTTTTTTCAGCTGACAACTCCAACATTACTAGGTATACAAATTATGACATAAAAATATCCTTGCTCATAACTGATAATAAAATTAATGAAAAAAGAACTGTATATCATCACTAAGTGGTGCCTGTTTAAAATTCAACCCACAAGTTTGTTGCAACTAATTTAAGCGCCGTAGTCATAAAAATAGGTAGTGAACAAATCAAATACCTGGTTAATAGTTTACTTGTACCCCAGACCTATCCATTGTTAAACTTCCAATCAAACCATCTTTCTTCCCACATAAAGTTTTCAACAAGCATTATCAATCAGGCACTCACCTTTGTACGATTTTGAGGGCCCTTCTCCTCTTTTGGTGGTAATGGTTCAACAGCAGCCCTCTCGAGCAGTAATAGCACATCATCCACCAAAACAAATGTATCTTTCTCGATATGAACTATTGGAGTTGGCATCTCTTCAGCATCTAATAGTTTTGCTTTTCCCTTTTTACTCTTGGAATGCCCTTCGAGAGCCTTCAATCCACTGTATAATGAGTCCATAACTAAAGTAGATGTCACCTCCTTCTCTATAAAGAAGTGTTTTACAACCACTTTCAGAATTGTATCTGTCTTTTCCCTAGACATACGTCGTCTAGAATTCTGGTCAATTGCCAACCAGAACGCACGAAAACTGTAAGAAGTGAAAATGATAGTCATTAGAAAGCCAATAATGATGATGATGATGATAACAACAACAACAACAAAAATAGTGATAAGGATAAGGATAAGCTAGTCTATTGCAAAAGGGACACAAAAAAAGGTCTAGAATTGATAATATATGCAAGTGGGCATGGAAACACTTCTATTTGTGTCTAGATTGTGAGGAAGTTTCGTGGTACAAACTTCTCAGGAGCTTTGGTGTAAGATTTCTCTTAAAGAAATTTTCTTCCTTTTCCTTTTTTTCCTTTTTTTTTTCTCTTTCCTTTGAAGAAAGAAACTAAGTATTACAGTGAAGGTAATAGGAAGAAAAGGAGGAAACCTCCATAGCCATAGAGGTTACAGAAACTCTCCAACTGACTTCGACATCAAAGATCATAATTACAAAAGCTCTGAAAGAGACTACATCATCTAGAAACTCAAATAATGACTTTTAAAAGAAATCTAATGTAGTGGAAAACATATCTTCAAAGTTTTTTTTATTCCTTTCCAACCAATGGCCCAGAAAAGCACCGCCACCAAGAGCCTCCAGAAGGTCTTCCTCTTGGAAATCTCCATATGAAAGATACTTTGCACAAAGAAGTCCTTTATCGAGGGGTGCTACCCCAATTGTCGTTAGCAGCTTGAAGAGAAGTGTTACACTAGGTCTAATAAAATGAACAAGTAACAAAGATGTGATCCAACGCTTCCTCCTCTTTTTCACAAAGATTTAATGAGCTATCATCAAATTTACATTGAGTCTGACCTTCAAGAAGAGAGGCTATTCCCTGCTAGCCCATGCTGCTCCAGGAGAGCTAAATTGACTAGAACATAAGAGGGCTCTTTTCTTCATTTTAGAAGGGGAAAAAAAGGCAGGACTCTTAAATTAAGATTAGGTTTAACCAAATTCATTGACTACGGCACAGGGATATGTCCTGTCTCCCTATTTGGGCCGCTAGTTTGGAGTTTTTCCACCAATGTATTCTATTCGGCACTGATTAATTCATAAAATGATAATGTATATCCTCCAGCGAATCATCATTTCTGTTGTTTCTATTTGCTTTTTCATGAAAGGGATGTCTTATTTAAGATTTTCCTAGTACATGTCTAGTTTATATATTAATCTTTTATTTCTCGCATTTCTCTCTAATTTGCATTAATCATTGTCTCTAAAGAAGTTTTATACATGTGTGAAAGTTATTCATTAACGGTTATGAAACAAAATTCTAAGTGTCTAAATTGAACCACTTATGAAAGTTTAGGGTTTAAATTGGTATAATTATTAGCTTGGGGTTTTGATTGATACAACCCCCAAAGTTTAGGAATATGATTTTTCCTATTCATGATACCGTCCTTTACAAACTCATAGAAGATTCAAGAACAATGAAAGGTCCAAAGAATAGATTCCAGACACTTCGTTTACTAGATGGTACTTCCAATAAATTCTCCTACTATAATTTAGAGAGTTGATAAACCATGGAGAACAAATACTACCTTGACCATCTAGCTTTATCCTCTATCAGCTTCCCCAGCTTGCTTCTTCTCTCTTCCACAAAACGCCGACATATCTGCTCAACATTAGTCAAATATACTCTAACAAGTTCTCTCCTATACTGACAATCAAGGCAACGAAAAGGCCGATCAGCTCTCTCCCTGCAAAAACAGCAAAAAAAAAAAAAATCAAAAGCATGAAATTGCAAACATATTTGACAACTCAACAGTCATAGGTATCATCTTGAAAGAGCAAGGCCACTGAAAACGTAAACATCCCCATTGAACTGAGGCCAGTATATGGTAGTCTAAAATATGAATAGATAAATAAGTTGACAAATTCATTTAACTAACTGGAAAAATGAAAATAACAGGTGTGTGTAATAAGAAGGTAGCCTAAAATACATTCAAAGAACTGAAACTTCTTCATTTGGACATTGTCGTGTTATGGACTTTGCATCTCAAAAATTCATTGATAAAACAGAAAGTTCATTGATCACCAATGGAAACATAACATGAAAAACTAGCAAACAAGGAAAATAGAACATCACACAGAAATTGCAAGAATCTATCGGCAATCAAAAATCATAAACCATGACTAGAAATTACCTAATCACTTGAACTTGTGCCTTTATTATGAGAGTGTCAGCGTCAATAAAACCATCTAGTACTTTTGAAAGCTCCATGAACTTTTTCCATCCCCAGTCATGTTCTTTCTTCCAGAACCGATGTAACGTATCTGTCCATGTTTTTTTTTTTTTAATTTCACACGTTATGCTAAGTTGTAACAAGAAAAACTAGAAAAGCAATGAAACAAAACCTACCAGAATATTTTGATTTCTTTGGATCCTTATTCACCACTGCTATTGTAAACTGTGCAAAATGGCTCCAACCTATTTTGCAAGGGAAATATATCCAAGGTAATTAAACAAATTGAAAACGAGGGTAGTGCGTAATAAATACAATTCAAACAGGATAGTACCTGGAAGGAGTTTGTCATGATTTGCGACACAAAGAAACAGAGAGAGATGATTGCAGACATCACAGCCCTGAGGATAAATTAAAATGTACCTGCAACAAGATTGCATAGCTTATCAAACATAAAGGATGGTGGGGGACCAAGTTCCAACAACAATGCACATGACTCATTCCTACAAGATACAGACATAAATGGATAGGTGATATTAAAACATGGCATGAAAATTTTCTCATTTATACCACTCAGTACAGTTCTTAGCTTTAGTTTTCCACTACCAAATTAGTCAGATCGAACCCCAAGAAGAGAAACTAAGAACAAAGCATAAGTCCATGATTGAAGATATATCATCCCAGCGAAAAGATCATTCCAGAAATGAAGGGATAAAAAGTAAGCATGTAAGCAGAAAGACGTGAAGATATCGGCTAGGAATTCCACGAAAAAAATGCACAAGACATACAAACAAGGAAATCATAAAATTTTAAACCTTCCGGAAGGGATAGAAAATTTGTTTCATAGATATCCTCATCCACATACCATTTGTAGCCCCCAACCTCAAAAGCGTTACTTCGAAGTTCTCGTTTGTTAAGTTGAGAAAATTTATCTATCTTCCATGTATGTTTTCCATACAATTCTGATGGTTTTGGTCCTACAAAGAAATAGGATAAAAAGATAAGTATATATTTTCATAGTATGAAGACATAATGTAGATCCAACCATCCGAGAATCAAATTATTGAAACAATACAACCAGAACAGTTGTCACTGTAGACCATAATACATAGAGTAAACATTAAAAAGGTAGACTGAATTAACTTTCTAATTTTACTCCAATGAGCTAACCTAAGATTCAGGTCATGTACATGTCTGATATGAAACACCAATTGATACATTTCCATGCAGATTAAATACGTCAAAGTTCATTGTGCCATCGTTAGCAGTTCAAAGGGCCAATAATATTTCAGATCAATTTCCTAAGAATAATATCCTCCCTGATCTATGCATTAGTCCCAGCTTAATTAAGAGCTTCTAGAAGAATGTCACTGTCAGGCAAAGCACTTCACAAACCTAGGTATGAAAGAAGCGTACCAGCCTCCTCGTCGTCGTCGTCAGTATCCCAGTATGGTGGTGAAGTCGATGGTGTTCCATTTTCCACTTGTTCGGAAGACCTCCATTCAGCCAATGCTTCCCCAGACTGACTGTGATGCCCATTTGCAAAACTCTCCACGGACCTCATCCCTAAAGCCTCTTCACTAACAGCACCAGCCATCTTCCTCTCAGAAGAAAGAACTTTGTTCAGAACCTGCTCCTCTCCTCTCACTGAATGATGCAAAACACCACGAGAGATCAAAAAAACGAAAGCAATGACAATTAACACATACAGTCAATCCTTTCCCAGCGGAATAAAATCCAGTTTGGCACCAATACATAGTAGATGCAACGAATGTAAAATTCACAAAGCAGGTCGTGCATTGAAAATTGAAAAGGAAGACCGTACAACACCAATATCAGTTTTATCACCCTTCAATGCAATTCCAAAAAATCATAATTATTTACATAATCTCTATTTCAAATGAAACCAAACAGACCCAACTTCTAACAGCTGTGTAAACGAAAAAAAAAAAAAAAGAAAAAAAAAAACCTACCTGATATAAACGAGAGACCATTACAGTGTGAAAGTTGAAAGATTCAGAAAGCTAATCAATAATTAAAGCAAACATAAATCTCAAAAGAAAAAGATGCCCCCGAGAAGCAAAGTAAAGGGCATCAAAACCTCAAAAATACGACAGGCGCAGAAAATCATGAACCCAGAAAGGAAAGGAAGTAATTGTCCGTATTATAGGCGATGATCGCAGATAAGCAATCCGGAGCAAAAACCCCGATCAAATTAAAACCCTACAAGCAGAACAAAAATCGGGGAAAAGAAAAATCCAAATGGGCGATATTCGATACGACATCGTGCAGATCAACTGAGCATACAAACCTTGAAGAACTGGCAGAGGTGCGAGAAAGGGCAATGGAAGCTGAGAGCGTCTTGGGGGAGAGAGAGAGAGAGAGAGATAGAAAGGGAAGAAGACAGAGATGGAAAGAGAAGTAGAGAAAATAGAGAAATAGGGAAGGAGGTCGAAGACGGAGCAGCAAGGAGAGACGAGAAAAGAGATAGAGAGAGAGGTAAGGCGGAACCCNTCTATCAAGCATATGAACAAGCGGAGAGAGAGAGAGAGAGAGAGAGAAGGATTATAGTCACAAAACAAAATCGATTATTTTATAAATGACAAAATAAAAATAAAAATAAAAATAAATCCGTTTTTGTCTTTAAAAACTTTTTTTAAATAATTAGGGAAATTAAATCTGAGTTTATATTTTTCTACAATAAGAAACTGCTGAGGAGATTGGGTGGTTTTTGTTAAAAATAAAAAAGAAAAAAGAAAAAAAAAATGATTCGTTTTTAGGAATATAATTTTATTACATGGAAAATAAAAAAATAATAAAAAAGAGGAATATTATTATTAGAAATTATTGATATTAGGGTGGTGGCGGATGCGTTCCTAAACAAGGGTCGGTGAAGGGCGAGAGAGGGGCGGAAATGGCTTCCTCTGTGGACTCCATTGCAAAATGGGTTGTATTTGGGCGACTTTATTCCTGCTAGGGTTTTCTCATTATGGGCCTTATCCTATTTTGGGCCCAATTGGGTTCTATTTCCTATCATTTGGGTTTTCTCATTATGGGCCTTATCCTATTTTGGGCCCAATTGGGTTCTATTTCCTATCATTTGGGTTTTCTCATTATGGGCCTTTTCCTATTTTGGGCCCCATTGGGTTCTATTTCCTATCATTTGGGTTTTCTCATTATGGGCCTTTTCCTATTTTGGGCTCAATTGGGTTTATTTTTTCTCATTATGGGCCTTTTCCTATTTGGGCTCAATTGGGTTCTATTTCTATGATTTGGGTTATACTAAAATTGACCACTATACCTAAACACCCGGGTTCAAAATTAATTAAATCACGGACAATTTAAATAATGAAAACGGATTAAAATTTTGTAATTAGGCATTGTTTAAAAATATGGTCGTATGTGTTATTTTCCAGTGGGCTGAAATTCAAACACATCGCGCTGAAAGCAGAGCAAAGAGAGGTGGAATTGGAGGGGAAGCCAAACTTCAAACTGAGGAACAGCGCTCGTCCCAATTCCATTTCCATTTCTAATTTTCCCGTCTTAGAATCATCAATTTAGCGAAGACCTTCTCAATTCAATTGCGAGATTCGAAAATTACGAGGCATTTCTTCACTTCTCTGCAATGGAATCCTCTGCAATTACTCTCATCATGGTTCAAGGACCTCGCGAGGGCGAAACCCTACATTTTCCACCCGGAACGACGATTCGGATCGGTCGCGTTGTTCGGGGTAATTCCGTCGCTATCAAAGACGCTGGCATCTCCACCAAGCACCTCTCTATTGAATCCGAGTCCGTATCAGGCAAGTGGATGCTTCGGGACCTTGATTCTTCAAATGGTACTTTTGTTAACGATGCTAAGCTTTCTCCACACGATGCCGTCGCTCTAAGAGACGGCGACACCATTAAATGCGGCGAGTTGACCTCGATTTTGGTCAGAATAAACAGTAATGAAGAGTGTCGATCGAAGCGAAACCCTAGGCGGAAAGCTGCGGAGAAGTGTACAGGTTCCAATGTCGTGGGATCAGTTGCAGGAACTCGGGGTCGAAGAGGAAAGGCTGTGGAAGAGGTAAGCGTACTTGGGGTTTTTAATGAGGCGACGTTAGAGAGTGGAAGATGTTTAAGGCCGAGGAAGAGGAGGGGTGTGAAATGTGAAATTACTAACCAAGTAGCGGATTGCAAGAAAATTGAGGAGAATTTAGATTTGGTAAGAGGGTCAGAGAATGTGAACAATGTGGAAAATGAACCCAGCACAAAAATTACTAGAGGAAGCACCAGGAAAGCGAACAGCACTGTACGTGTGGCCACTGATTCTGTTCTTGGGAATGTTCCGGAGAACCCATGTCTGGGTGGTGAACTAAAGGCTGGGGCAAAAAAGACGAGAGCGGGAACTAGGGGAAGGAAGAAATTGCAAAATGAGCCACCACCCGATTGTGGTACAGTTATAAAATTGGAACATAGTGAAAGCGTCGAGCAGAAGAGCTTAGGAGAAAATAAACTGGTTGACGATGGAGAAGGTAAGAACAATGCGCATGTTGAAGAAGCCGGTAGTGGGTCTAGCCCTCAAGTGGTCTGTGATCGAGATGAAAACGAAGATGTGTGTATTATTTCAGAAGGTTGCGAAAAGGTTGCTGATGGGAGAGATTCACATGGTGAGGACATCCTTCGTAAGGCCGAGGAGGCGCCAGATTTGAAGAAGATGACACTTGGGGAGTGGTTTGATTATTTGGAGACTCACTTGCCTAAACAAATTATTGATGCGACTGAAGAGGTTATTTCTGGTATGAGAATTAAATCTGCACAAGTACGGGAGTATGTTGCACAGCAGAAGATTGAGAATAGCCAGGGAGGTTAGTGGAAGGAAAACACTGGCGTACGAGGTAACCTTTTTGCTTCCTTATTTGATTTAAAATTGTACATAGATTATTCTTAGTTTGTTACACACACCTTTTTGATCTTCTAATATATCATTTACTTGATTACTTTCATTTTTTGATGTATCATCTCTGATGTTCCTTATTTGATTGCTCTCATGTGTCAATCAATCTTTATGGCTTGGACTTACTGTGATTTTGCATTTCATAGTGTNTTTTTTTTTTTTTTTTTTTTTTTTTGTGCCATGTATAGATGAATTCTTACTTTTTTCTTCTTATTAAAATGGCTTTGAAACTCCTCATGTAGCCACAACAAGGAGTGTAATTTATGTAGAAACTACCAAAGAAGCTTGGGCTTGTGTATTAGATGTTTGTTCATTAATCTGAAAATGTTTTGGGCGTCTGATTTCTCTGCCTAAAAGATAGTTGTGAGATGACATGTTGGTTGGATGGAGAGGTTGAAGAGAAAAAGAAACATTTTTTATAAGAGTTTATAAGGGTGTGGACAAATATTCCTAGTAAACGGGCTTTAAAAACATTGAAGGGAAATCCAATCGGAAAAGCCTAAAGAAGACAATATCGGCTAGCGGTGGGCTTGGGCTATTACAAACAGTATCAGAGCTAGACACCGGGCAATATGCCAGCGAAGAGGCTTAAAGGGGGTGGACACGAGGTGGGGTGTGCCAGCAAGGACGCTAGCCCCAAAGGTGGGTAGATTGGGAGATCCTACATCGATGGGAGAAAGGAACGAGTGCTAGCAAGGACACTGGGTCTCGAAAGGGGTGGATTGTGAGATTCAGGGCTGGATTGTGAGATCCCACATCGATTGAGGAGGAGAACGAATCATTTTTTATAAGGGTGTGGAAACCTCCCCGTAACAACGCGTTTTAAAAACTTTGAAGGGAAGCTCGAAAAGAAAATTCCAAAGAAGACAATATCTACTAGCGGTGGGCTAAGGCGGTTACAAAAAAGTTTGAGAGATGGAGAGGAAACATTTGGGCAGGCTTCTGATGAGCTTCCTGATCAGGGAGGCCATGGTTGTGTGAATTGATAAGGGTTACTTTCCATTTGAAGTCAGTTTAGGATGTATTTATAGTTTATCCTAGTTTGATGATATGAATGAAAATGTGTTATAAAAGATTTAAATTTTCACCTTATTTGAACTAAAAATATAACTTTCTCTCTCTCTCTCTATATTAAGTAGTTGAAATATAATCACTCCTCTCAAAAAAAGGAAGTAAATTTATAGTTGAAGTTTCACATGCCTCATCTCCATGTTTAAGAACTCCACCTTCCCCCTCCAACCTTTTCACAAGAAAACTGCTCAATATCCCCACTTTCTTTCCTTTTCTTATCTCCTACCTCATCCTCTTCCTCTTCACTCATAACTTCTTAAAACCCCGCTTCCAACTGTGTGCCATTCACACCCCATATCATGAAACTTTCTCGTCTAAATTCGCTCCGGCGAGTTCAGTCCGGCGAGCTCATCATGAAGTTTCCCGACGATCAAGACGAATCCAAGAGGCCCCAATTCCCTCTCGATTCTAGCTGTTACAAAATCATCGATGAAATTGGGGTCGGCGTCAGCGCCGTCGTTTACAAAGCCATTTGCATTCCCATGAACTCTGCAGTGGTGGCCATCAAAGCCATTGACCTCGATCGATCGCGAGCAGATTTCGATGACATTCGAAGAGAAGCCAAAATTCTGTCACTTCTCTCTCATCCAAACATTCTTAACGCCCACTGTTCGTTCACAGTCGATCGTCGCCTTTGGGTCGTGATGCCGTTCATGTCTGCCGGATCTTTACAGTCGATTATTACGTCGTCGTTTCCAGACGGCTTGCCTGAGCCCTGCATCGCTGTCGTTCTCCGGGAAATTCTACACGCTCTGACTTACCTCCACGACCAAGGCCACCTCCACCGCGACATTAAAGCCGGAAACATTCTGATGGACTCAAATGGGTCCGTCAAGCTAGCTGATTTCGGAGTTTCGGCATCCATTTTCGAGGCCAATTCCACACAGGGGGTGCCAATTTCTCCATCATCGACGTCGATGATGCTGAAGGAAATCGCGGGAACGCCATATTGGATGGCGCCGGAGGTGATTCACTCGCACAATGGGTATAGTTTGAAAGCGGATATATGGTCATTTGGAATCACGGCGTTGGAATTAGCCCACGGACGACCTCCCCTTTCTCATCTCCCACCTTCCAAGTCCCTCCTCCTGAAAATCACGCGAAGGTTTCGATTCTCGGATTACGAGAATCAACAAAACAGCAATAACAAGAACAAATTTTCAAAAGGGTTCAAGGAATTAGTAGCCTCATGCCTTGATCAGGAGCCATCGAGAAGACCATGCGCCGATAAATTGCTCAAACATCCCTTTTTCAGGAACTGCAAGGGCCCTGATCTTCTCATAAAGACTGTATTACAAGGTTTGCCGAGTGTCGAAGAGAGATTCAAATTGGGAAAATTGCAGCGATTACCATCGATGAAAACGGAGGAAGAAGATGAAGAGGAAATAGAGAAGGAAATTATAAAACAGAGGAGGATCAGCGGGTGGAATTTCAAGGAGGATGGGCTAGAGCTGGAGCCTGTTTTTCCAGGGGAAAACTGCGAGGAAGATGAATGTTCGATCATAAAACAGGTCCGATTCGGTGGGGAATCGATCATGGAGAAGGGTTCGAGGGATTCGAGTGAGTGCTGTTCGGGGGTATCGGATCTGAGTTCACCAACGGGGAACGGGAGGAGAGGCGAAGTGGAGGAGGAGGAGGAGGAGGGTGTTGACAGGGAGTCGATAATGGGTGGATTGGTGGCGCTGAAAAGGAGCTTGGACGAGCAGAGGAGGGCGGTGGGGAGTTTGATAGAGCTGATAGAAGGAGAGAAAGGGGGAGAGATGAGCCGAGAGGAGCAGATAGGGAGATTGATGGAGAAGATGACGAGGGAATTGGAGAATGAGCGGAAGAGGAACTTTGAATTGGAGATGGAGTTGGAATTTCTTAGGCTTCAGATCTCCGCTGCCCATAATACTGGCGCTGCTTAACTCTTCTTAGCCGCCCTTCATATCTATGTTGTTTTTGGTTTTATGTTTTGTTATCTATGAAAGAAAAGACATTTAAAAACATAAGATAGCCCACGCACTAACCAAACGCCTGAATGGACTCTACACTAGAAGACCAATGTTAACCATTTTTGGCCCAAATCATATCTATTTTTATCTCAATAGAATAAGGCCCAAATCATATTTATTTCTGAACCAAATGGATATTGAATGAGGTAGTAACTCCAAGTCTTTACCTGGGGTTTCAAACAAACAAAATTGTGTTTGAAGGAGTGGCGGGTGAGTGTGTGAGAGACATGAATGACACAGAAACCAAGAAGAAGAACAAATAGAAAAAGAAGAGAACACAGAAACAGTGTTACATTAATTTAAGAGAAGGTGTAATAAAAGAATATCATAAACTCCGAGTCCCATAAATGGCAAACGCCATTACTCGCCCAGGCCGAGGTTCCCTAAAATAACCTCTCATAACCATAAACATGAAGGACATTTTCAGGGCCTTCTCTTTTCCTCCTCTTCCTTCTTCTCTTTCTCTCTCTCTCTCTCTTCTTTTCCTGAACCTAATTTCCCCTTTTTCTTTTCCTTTTAGTAATCATAGAGACAGAGAGAAGGAAAAAAAAAAAAAAACATAAAAAAGGTATCTTTTTTTTTTACTTTTCTCTCCCTCCCAAGCATCATCCATGGAGAGGAACTGTCTACGCACTGCCTGTCGTACGAGTTTAACAACAATGAACACCACCATCAGCAGCGGAGGAGGAGCAGCAGCAACAGCAGGAGGAGGAGGAGGAGGAGGAGGAGGAGGACCCAACGGGGTAGGGAAAAGCCAGAGAAACAAGGTGTGCAGGGCAGCGGCGGCGGCAGAGGAGGATTTCATAAATGGGATTTCATGGCCACCAAGAAGTTACACGTGCAACTTCTGCAAAAGGGAATTTAGATCGGCTCAAGCACTTGGCGGCCACATGAATGTCCATCGTAGAGATAGAGCCTTACTCTACTCTCCCCCTGCTGATCATACCCACTTCACAAATCTCAACCTTAACCTTCACCATAACCCTTTCCCTAATCGCCCCTTCAAAGCCTTGGAGATTGCCAAACCTAATAGGAACAAGCCCCACAAATTCATTGGTTTGGACATTGAAATCAGCACTACCAATAACACTGCCACCCTACTTACTGAATCCAAGAAGAAGGACATTGATTTGGAGCTTCGATTAGGGTACTCGACTTAGAGATGACATGAAGTTGTGGTGTGGGAACATGTTCTTCAAATTTTTCTCCTACGTTGTGTTGAAATTAGAATATATTCACCTTCTCCATCTCCCAATATCCACATTATTGTTTGCTTCTTTCACTCTTTCAATGTCTTTATTGGTTCATCTTTTTGTGTCTGATTTGAAGGATTCCATTTCTTTTCTGAATCAACTTGTCTGTACCTCCTTCATTTAGTGAGACTCTCATTAAAATCTCACAATATATAATATTATGCAATGTGTAATCTCTTCTTCCCTTCCCTCCCTCTTATCATGTCTTAACACTTAATTAACCAAATATCATCAAATTCAGTGCATATTCATTCTTTACAAGTGCTTCTATTGTGCCCTATTACCCATTGTGACCCCAATGTTATTTCTTATCATTTCACTCATAATCTATGAATACATTGACCTAACAACTTAACATCTCAAGTTTAGGTTATAGGAGTGATATGACGTTATATTTTGACTACCTCCCACTTCTTAAACAAATTTCCTAAAATCCCATCAAATTTGGTGACCAAAGTTGGATAACTTCATACTATTATAAAGATACATGGAGGGTCGGGTCGATGACTCTGACCGAATCAATCAAAGTGGTTTGATATTGTGAGATCCAATGTAAGGGTGTAGAAACTTTTACCTGTCATATGTGTTTTAAAAATCTTCCCAGAGGGAAAACACAAAGAGACAATATTTGTTAGGTGTGTGGTTGGAGGGAGAGAGGATAGAAGAGATTGATTGATGTGTGAGATTGCATGGAAGGGAAGTTAGGAAGAGGTTACCAAAAGGAATGATAATTGGTTTTAGGGTCATTGGATGCTTTTTCCCAGAAATGTGAGAGAGGGTGTGTGGTTTTGTGTTTGGTTTTGCATGTTCCCGACAATGTCTGGGCGTCAAATGCCATGATGGGTTTTCCTTATTTGGATCCAAATGCTTTCCTCTGTCCCAAACATTTCAGACTAACTGTGCCACCCTCTTTCAATTTTAACTCTCTCCACTTTTCTCTTACGAACTCACCTCCTCTTCTTCTTCTTCTTCTTCTTCTTCTACACATCACCCACCTCATTACTCAACATTAGGGTTTAGGGTTTTCAAGAGTTTGACTTCCTTCATCTTTCCATTTAATTAATACCAAAATTTTGTTTATATATATATATATGAAGGTGAAGATGAAGGGGAAGGTGATGATGATGATGAATAAAACTAATCAGTAGAAATAGCAAAAGGGCAATAAATGAAGGTGTTGGATTATGTATTGGGGTTTGATCTTCGTCTCCCATTTATAAAGTGAATGAAGTAAATGCATCAGAACTGGGAATAGAAACCACCTTCTGCCATCTCTTTCACTCTGCTTCCACAAATTATTCCTCTTCATTTACATCATCATCATCATCATCACCATCATCACCATAAATACAATTCAAACCCTTTCAATATTTACCAAAAAAACAAAAGAAAAAACCCCTTATAATAGTTAATAGACATGGGTGAAAAGATGATGAGAGAAGAGGTGAGGCATGGGGACAAAAGGGATGGAAAGGTGTGGGAGTGGGTGTGGGAGTCTCCCAAATGTGTATTTTTGGTGAAAGTGGGTATTAGGAGGACATGGCATAAAGGCATACATATATCACCATCCATGCCTTTTAGCCCCCCCTCTTCTCCAAATATCCTTCATTCACTTACTCACTCACTCAATTTTATGTCTTACCACAAATATATTTCAAACTCCGTCCCATTCGTTTAAAATATAAATCAATTTCTTTGTCACTTTTATAAATGTTTCAAAACTACCTTATATTTAATAAATATATATTTATGGGCTTTTCTAGTACCTGGCGTGAAACGGTTGTACCCACCGGTTCATTGGTAAGTATGAAATCCATTTCAATTAGGCCCAATGAATTGTCTATTTTGGGCCATATATTTTATGGTCCAGTGGGCCGTATCTTTGTTTCAAACAAGCCCACTCCCTCTCTCTCTCTCAGCATTCACGTCTATTACAAATTTATTTATTATTTATAATTTGAGAAATTATATATATACTCAGTTACTAGTAAGTTTATTCCATATATATATATATATATAGCTGAAATAAAATAAATTTGTAAATATATTTGGCAGTTCAAACGGCCGTCTAACATGGGAGGAAAAATATATTTTAAAAAGTTTTAAAATATATTGGAAAATAAAAAAGAAATAATAAAAATAATAAAGTGCGACGCAAGAAGACATATGGTAAGGTGGAGATTTTCCATAATTAAAATAATAGGTAAGTTACAATCAACTCATTCTCTTTTAAACTGCTCCTCTCTGTGGGCCCCCATCCTCCCTTCAATCACCTCTAAATTTCCTCATATATTATTATATTATATGCAGTAATCATCCATTTAATTCTCTATTTATAATAATAATTGGTAGTGAAATTTGTAGGTAAGAGATGGATGGAAGAAGCATATAGAGTATGGTATGGTATGGTATGGGGGGGTTAATGGGGAGTATATTATAATCACATGTAAAAGATGAAGGAGAGAAGAGGATTGATTGCTGTTTAGAAAGGGCATCTCTCGTGACCCTGAGTGCGAGCAGAGCTCAAAGCCCCAGGATGCATCGCCCACAGATTGGCCCACGTTCCCCTCTTCTCCACCCGGGCTTCACATTTTTCCCTATCCCTCATTTATTTCCCTCCCATTTTGAATGATCTCTTCCCCAATTTACTCTCCCCCCTCCCCTTCTCTTTCTTCTACAGCCGGCTCCCAAACTAAACTATTTAAAAAAACAAACCCTTCTCCCGCAAACTCAATCCCATATAACCCTCTCTCACAAACATCCATAAATGCCACAATGGAAAACGCAGATGTTTTGTGTTTGTCTCTGTACCTCCTTCCACTTTCTGCTCTCTGTATAAAGACTCCGCCTTCTACTCCCCCTTTTACCCATTCCCTTCTTTCTTCTCCACATAATTTTGCATGGATTTTGGAAAACAGGGGACCTCCGACAGTTCCAGCGACGAATATGACCCCCCGCCGCCGCCACACCAACATCACCATCATCATCATCATCATCCCAAACACCACGCCGATAATGACCCCACTAAACGCCCCTACGAGTGCACATTTTGTAAGCGTGGCTTCACCAATGCTCAAGCCCTCGGTGGCCACATGAACATCCACCGCAAGGACCGTGCCAAACCCAAACACCGCAATTTCACTCATTCCTCTTCTTCTTCTCCTCATTCCAACGACCAATTATTCCCTCCCCTTTCCACCCAACCCAACATCCCCTATTGCCCCCCGCCGCCGCAGCCGCCGTCGTCTTACCGGATGTACTTTGACACCGCTGCCACCAACTTCCC
This sequence comes from Cucurbita pepo subsp. pepo, assembly GCF_002806865.2. NCBI lineage: Eukaryota > Viridiplantae > Streptophyta > Magnoliopsida > Cucurbitales > Cucurbitaceae > Cucurbita > Cucurbita pepo. The sequence goes on from NC_036640.1 coordinate 11,818,343, forward strand.
TATTCACCCCCAGATCAGATCGCCCGGCGTCGTCAATCAAGAGCTTCTCGGAGCCGATCTCAGCCTCCAAATTGATCAAACCAGGGGTGTCTGGGAAAATGAAGAAGTCGATTTGGAGCTTCGACTCGGGCATGAATATCGCTGATCCAATCTGACGACGACGACGACGAAGAAGAAGAGGAGATCCAGATGGGTGCGTTATTTTTCAAGTTTTATTGTACAGCGATGGTGATAATAAGGGGAACATGGTTTTGAATTTGTTTACTTGAAATGTTTTGTATTACCAGCTCGGCTCTGTCTAATTTTGTCATCTTTCTCAGAGCTAGCTATTAAAAACACAATCTTCAGTATTGTTAAATTAAAACCTCTTCTTTTCCACTCTTCATACACTACTTAATTGAAACTCTCCTAACCAAGATTTCCCGCTCCAAAAAATATCAAATTAAATCAATTGCAATTCTAATCAAATTAAACTTACTTTTGCATTTAGAAGATGAGTTCTAAATTAAATGACTTTGTGATTAGTTTGCAGCCATGTTAGAGTAGTAAATGTTGCAACCAAAGTGGAAGCAAGATCGATTACACTCACACACCCACAATCGTAAATTAAACAAAAAGGCACAAAAATTTACTTGGTTCAAAGAGAAAAATTTCTCTATATCCACAGTCACAACCAATCTCAATAATCAAATTGTTTACAAAGTGTATATCTTACACTCTCACACTACTACAAAGTCTCTCTCAATCATCACTTAACAAATACAAAAATGACACACAAACTCAGCCAAACTTCATGCATCTCAACCATCCTAAACAATCATTTAGATAGACATAGAAGCATCAATGTTATACATAAATTAAAATGATTCATGTATCAAAATGGGAGATGAATCAAAAGAATTATGAACAAAATAAATGTCAAAATACATTAATGCTTAGTAGTATCTACGAACCTCTCAATAGATATATAGTAAATATATGAACTTATTCTTCGTGACAACTGATATCAATAAAATGTGTGAAATGTACAAGGAAGGAAGGAAGGGATGATGATGGATGATGATGATAAGTTGGAGATTGATTCAAAAGAATGTGGGCGAGGAGCGGGACCAATGAAGGGGTTTTAGTTCTCGTGATGGCCCAAAATCGGCCCAGCATTTACTGGTTTCGGAAATGGGAAGTGTCAATTTCCCATAAATGCCCAAAATCGGTCCACCATTTACAAAATTGAATGTGTATGAGAATTTATTTCAGTAAAAAAAAAATATATATATATATCTATTGTCGAGTTTGGGACATCCAAGGACGACGAAGAGGACATTGTAAAAGAAAGCGTCCGACAGTGCCCTCAGCCCGAAGACCCAAACATCCTCTGCCGTTGCACATCAGTCGGCCCGTCTCCTACCTCGGACTCACAACGTTTGACATACCACCAAATTAGGGGCCCAAAGAATAGTGGATCCCTTGTTTTTTTTCTCTTTAAATTCTTTTTTTTTTTTTTAACAAATTTCCTTTTATGACGTAATAATACTTAATGCCCAAATTTTATAACAGAAAAGTTCGTAATTGTTCTTTCAAATTTCTAAAGGCCCAATTGGTAGAAGATTTGATCATGAAAGAAACCCTAAACCCTAATGCAGGATGGAATGGGTGCGGGGATATGTGGCATGATGAAGATCATTGCTCACTATAAGACCCTTCAAACCTTCCCCTCTCACCCCAAACCCTCACTAATGGACCCTCTTACTTCCTACACATGGGATGTTGGGATGTTGCATTTGCATGTGCATTTTTGCAGACTCCCCCCACTACTTTTTTTTTTTTCTTCTTTATTCCCCCGCTCCTCCCTATCAAATTCGGTCGATTTTAGCATAATTCACCTGATTAGATTAGAGCATATCGAACATAAACTTTATAATTTTGAATGAAGGTTACACAAACTCCACTACTTGGCTCATGTTAGGATGCTCAATTAATATGAAAATTAAGAAGAAAAAAAAAAAACTAATGTTTGATTCATGAAATAAGTGGTGTTTGAAATTTTAATTCTTTTTTTTTTTTTTGGATAATTTAATTAATTTAATTATAAATTCTTTTTTGTGTAGAGAAAGTGGCAACACGCGTTTCGGGGGAAAAATTGTGGCCACGGACTTGTGTGGGTTTGATTTAAACGTAACATTAAATAAAAGAAAAAGCGGAAAATAGAAATAATAAAATAATGACACGTGTGAAAGGATATATCATTATCAATGTGGGAATAAATTGGCATTTAATGAGTTGTGATGGCTGATTCAATGTCTCTCCCTCTCGTTTTTTAAATTAATAATAAAACTANAAAAAAAAAAAAAAAAAAAAAAAAAAAAAAAAAAAAAAAAAAAAAAACAATAACGTAGGAAGTTAAAATTATCCAACGGCCGATGAACCGTTCATTGAATGCACTAAAAGGTGAAGAGAATTTGGAAAGGTGCATGGTTGAGAATTTTGGAACTTTGACTAACCCATTATTCAAATTTAATTTTATCCTTTTTCTTTTTCTTTTTCTTTTTCTCATTTTAAGTAAAGATAATGTTAAAAACGCAACCGTTTTGTAAAGCCCACAACCNATCTTTCTTTTTTGTATTCCTCTCTTTCTTATCTATCTATTTTTTTTTATTTACAAGTAGTTTATATAATTGGGCACTTCAATTTGATTAAAGTAATCCAATAATAAATATATCACCAAAATATCTAAATTGTGATAAATGCGCAATATGGAGACATCTAAATTCCACATTCAAGAAATATGGTCAAAGAAGTAATTGGACGGCAATGGCTAATCTTATAAACAATGATTATGTTATGTCTTTTTATATATATATATATATATATATATATATAAGTTGTCAAAATGGTGGAGCATGAATTTGATGTTTCTTGTTCCTCCATCAACACAACCATCCATTTTAAATCCCACTGTTTGATTTCATCGATATTTTTACTTTTTTTCTTGTTAGATAAATAGAGTTGGGGACGAAATTGTATTCCATGTCCAGCCTTATTGGTTATGAAATATATTATTAGATTTAATTAAAAAAAAATTATATGGAAAGGAAAAGGATTGCGGGAAGGGGATCGGGATCGGGTACCACTTGAAGAAAAAAACGCGGGACATACAGATTTGGACGCTTCCATTTTTAGAATGTGATTTGGATCTCCATCTCCATCTTCATCTCTCACCGCCAAAACCTTTTTTTAAAATCTTTAACTCAATTTATCCTAAACAAATAATTTTATAAATATTTTAATTCCCTTTCATTTATTTGCATTATCTAAATATAATGTATATTTTACCCCTGTTAAGTTTTGATAGGGGTAAATGTAGGTATCCAAAAATAAATAATAAAATGAAGAATTAAATAATATTACGTGTCTATTTTGTGACAATCCAACTCAAATTGTATAATGATAAGGTTAAAATTTGGATAAATATTTAAAAAATAATAAATGAGTTATGAATTGAATGTTGAAGTTGAGGAAGTGGGATGGGAATAGAGCTGAGAGAGAAGGGAATTAAGAAAGAATAAGGTTGGGCCAATGGAAACCAAAAATGAAGGGAGGAAAGGCATTGGGCCAAAAAGGAGCCTGGGGAAGAAGGGGGGAGCATACGTGGCAAGTATAAAATAATAATTATTTAAAAGAAAAAAAGAAAAAAGAAAAGGGCAGGTTGCGTTTTGGAGAGAGAGAGAGAGAGAGAGAGAGAAATATAAAAACAAAAATATATTGGGAGATTTATAAGGAAGCAGAAGGGCGTCTAAGTTCTCTTCATGTAACACCCACAGGGCCCCACACCCCTCTCTCCTTGTCCTTCTTCAATTCCTTCCTTTCCTTTTCCTTTTCCTTTTTCTTTTCCTTTTCCTTCTTCTCCTCATTTCCGAAACAACGGCGCAAACACTCTGCGTTTTCCTCTCCTTCTCTACCTCTCTCTCTCCCCATCTTCTTCACCTCTCTCTCTCTCTCTCTCTTCAAAACCCTTTTTACTCTGTGTTTGAATTTTCAAGGGCAGGGAGAGAGAAACCCCATCACTCCCCACTTCGCGAATCACACACAGAAGAGTGTAGGGCTTTGCCTTCTTTTCTATTTCTCTTCCCCTCTTTTTTCGACTCCTCATTCTCCTTCTACCTGCCTATACTATAAGCTCTACAACTCATCTCTCAAACAAGATCTGATTTCCTTTTTCTTTTCATATCTCTCAATTCTCTCTTCAATCGCTTCTTCCTCATGCCTTGGCTTGCTTTTCTCTTGTAATCCTGTTTTTTTCTCTTCAACATAAATTTCTGCTTTCTCTCCTGGCTTAATCACTTACTCTGGGGAACAACACATATTCTGGGATTCATTGATTCATTCATTTCGGTTTCTGTTTGCTGGGTTGGGTTTAAATGGACGGAAGCTGGGATGGATTGGATTAATGGATGATGGGAGATGGGATTGCGTACCGTCTGACCTCTCTGCATGGGCTGGAATGCTAAGATCTGAACCTGGATGTGAATGGAATCTGATGTATTGGCGACTTCTTGCTTTTCCCTCTTCAGGTTTTTATTTTATATTTTTTTCATCTTCTTTTTTCTATTTTGCATCCTTATCGTTTCTACTTCTCTGATGGTGGAGGGTTGGTCGGTGTGGTTTCTAATTTCTTGATAATGCTGTTGATTTTCTCTTTACCTTAGAGGTACGTCGATGGGGAAGTTTAAATCGGGGTGGGGGATAGGGGGGTTTTGTTTCTAGGAAGAAGGGCACACTCATACTTAGGTTGAATGAGGACTGACAATCTTCCACTTGGCTGATGTGGGTTCTCTGGTTTTTGTATTTTGTTTCCAGGAAATGGGAATTGGAGATGCGTGTGTTGTTGTTATAGTTGAGGCCAAGTGCGACCCCGTTATCGGTAAGTCGTTGGGGTTTGAGTGTCTCGATTTTTGGGCTTAAATGGATTGAAGAATTTTGGGCTTTGGATGCAATGTTCAAGGCATTGCCATCTGGGTTTCTGATTTTGTTATTACTGGCATCTGTTTCTGCTGCCGACAACGGATTTTCGCGATGTAATTGTGATGATGAGGGTAGTTTATGGAGCATCGAGAGCATTTTGGAGTGTCAGCGTGTGAGCGATTTCTTGATTGCTGTGGCCTACTTCTCCATTCCTATTGAGCTTCTCTATTTCGTTAGTTGCTCCAATGTACCCTTCAAATGGGTTCTATTTCAGTTCATTGCCTTCATTGTTCTATGTGGATTGACCCATTTGCTCAATGGCTGGACTTATGGCCCCCACTCCTTCCAGTTAATGCTAGCTCTCACTGTCTTCAAAATCCTCACCGCTCTGGTTTCATGTGCTACTGCTATAACCCTCATCACACTCATTCCTTTGCTTCTCAAGGTGAAGGTGAGAGAGTTTATGTTGAAGAAGAAGACAAGGGATCTAGGAAGAGAAGTTGGAATGATATTGAAGCAGAAAGAAGCTGGCTTACACGTTCGGATGCTTACCCAAGAGATCCGCAAATCGCTCGATCGACATACGATACTTTACACGACCATGTTTGAGTTGTCTGAAACTTTGGGTTTGCACTACTGTGCAGTTTGGATGCCCAATGAGAACAAGACAGTGATGAATTTGACTCATGAGCTGAAAGATAGGAGCTTCTCAAATGGATACAACGTCTCTATACCAATAAGTGATTCTGATGTTATTAAAATCAAGGGCAGCGATGGCGTTAACATTCTTGGGCCTAATTCAGCACTTGTTGTTGCTAACTGCGGTGAGTCTGATGAACGGGGACCGGCAGCAGCGATTAGGATGCCGATGCTTCGTGTTTCCAACTTTAAGGGAGGAACTCCTGAGATAGTTCCGACTTACTATGCAATTTTGGTTTTAGTTCTCCCTGGTGGTCAACCTAGGTCTTGGAGTAACCAGGAACTTGAGATAATAAAGGTGGTTGCTGACCAGGTGGCCGTAGCTCTCTCCCATGCCGCGCTTCTGGAGGAGTCCCAGCTTATGAGAGAGAAACTGGCGGAGCAGAATCGAGCACTGCAGCAGGCCAAGGAGAATGCATTGATGGCAAGCCAAGCTAGAAACTCGTTCCAGAAGGTAATGAGTGATGGGATGAGGAGACCTATGCATTCCATCATGGGTTTGCTTTCGATGTTGCAGAATGAGAGTATGAACGATGACCAAAGAATTATACTCGATGCAATGGTGAGAACTGGCAATGTTGTATCTACATTGATAGATGATGTTATGGAAGACCCAATTAAGGATAGTGCAAGATTTCCGTTGGAGTTGGATATGAGATCCTTTAGGTTACATTCAATGATAAAGGAGGCAGCTTGTCTTGCCAAGTGCTTGTGTGCATATAAGGGCTTTGGTTTTTCCTTTGAAGTTCAGAGGTCTTTGCCCGATCATGTCATGGGCGATGAAAGAAGGGTTTTTCAGGTGCTTTTGCATATGGTTGGTAGCCTATTGTTAAATGACATCAACAACCAAGGAGGAGGATACGCTTTGTTTCGGGTTGTGGCGGAGAGTGGAAGTCAGGGAAGGAATGACCAAAGATGGGGTAACTGGAGACAGAGCTCTTCTGATGGGGATGTGTTTATCAGATTTGAGGTTGGGATAAACAAGAATAATTCTCAATCGAAGGGCTCTATACCGAATGTGGTCTCCGGTGATGGGAGATACGCCAGTGACGGAGCCGAGGAACGCTTGAGCTTTACCATCTGCAAGAAGCTTGTTAAGGTGAGTTCTCGGTATAATCCTTGTCCTTCTCTTTTGAACTTCATTGAAACTACAGATGTTGCACTTTGAAGCTTTGGATTTCTTCTGCTAAACTGTAAATTTTGTTGATGGGGATTTATTACTGGCAGTTGATGCAAGGGAATATATGGGTAATCCCTAATCCTCAAGGATTTACACGAAGCATGGCACTGGTTCTTCGTTTTCAACTCCGGCCCTCCATAGCAGTGGCCATGCCCGAGACTGGCGAGTCGTTTGAGCATCCACACTCCAACTCCATCTTCAGAGGATTGCAAGTTATTTTAGCAGATGGTGACGATATGAACAGAGCTGTAACACGAAAAATGCTGGAGAAGTTGGGGTGCAACGTGATCGCTGTTTGTTCTGGATATGAATGTCTAACAGTGATGGCACCGGGGGGTTCATCAATCCAAGTGGTGCTGTTGGATCTTCATATGTCAGAATTAGATGGTTTTGAAGTTGCAACGAGGATCAGAAAGTTTAGAAGCCAGAATCAGAGGCCAGTGATCATTGCATTAACAGCAAGCGCGGGTGAAGACTGGGAGAGATGCGTGCAGATCGGGATGAACGGCGTGATTCGAAAACCAGTTCAGTTGGAAGGAATCGCCCATGAGATACGTCGGGCATTGGTGCAAGCAAACAAGGTTGTGTGAGGAGGGAGGAAGACGAAATGTTTTAGTATTATTATTATGTTGATAGAGGGAGAGAGTGAAAATGGTATAGAATAGTTGTTGTTGGGGCCACTCTGTTTTGGTTAGGTTGCAAAGAAATGGAACAAATTGGATGAATGGAACCGAATTTTCTTCTGAATCTCATATACCCTTCTCCTTTGCTCTCAGTTTTTTATGTCCTGGATTCTATTCACACATTATTGGGCTTCAAGCCCTTTCAGAAGTAACCATATGGGCTGGATCTACTACCTTCCAATCCATCCTTTATCTAAGCGGGCTTTTACGACATAGGCCCACAAACTGCATTGGCAGCCCACATTATTATTATTATATTATTATTTTCTTTTCTTTCTTAGATACCCAATAGGCCAATGGAAACTAAAGTTTATTAGAATCATTCACTCTATATATGCAATTCACATCTTAAAATATTTAAGTAATTAATAATAATTCTTTATGTTGCGTCAATGAAATCAACCAAAACAATGGGAAAGAAAAACGTTCTTATTATTATTTTTAAAATAAATAAATAAATAAATAATGAGTAGGTAAAATGGATGATGCATATAAAGAACACGACAATTTTTTATTTTTTTTAAAAAACGTGGAATTCAATTTGATATTTTCTAATCCATCACGATCGACTTTTACTCAATTATTGCATCCTTAAAATATTTTTTTTTATTTATTAAATGATTGAGCTAGCAACAAGCACCAGTGGTCTAGTGGTAGAATAGTACCCTGCCACGGTACAGACCCGGGTTCGATTCCCGGCTGGTGCATTGATTTTTGTTTTTAGTTGTTTAGGGTTTAGGGGTAAAAGAGAAAGGGAATTGGTTTGGAAAGAAGGCTGAGTTGAGAAAGGTGAAGGACAGACATTCAGAGACACAGACAGAAGCAGCAACAACTCTCGCACGTGGGAGAAAAATTAAAAAAAAAAAAACATAGTGGGGACAGGGTCAGGGGCACACGTGGGAGGAGAGAATATGTTTTGTCGTTTGTGGAAAGGGGAAACAGAGGGAGTGGGCCTCGCAAGGATTGGGCATTGGATTTTTGCAAAATAGGAAATATTACTTTTCTTTTGTAACTTTAATGGAAAAAAAGCTATGCAATTTTCTAAAGCATCATTTTGTCACATCAATATCCCTTCCATTCTATTCCCTCCCATTTCTACACCCTTCATTTCTCTATTATTTTCCTCCAAATTTCTTCCTCAACTCCCTTTAACATGCCTCATAATCAACATAATCGATAGAATTAACGACACATACATTCAAAAAATTTCACGACACCTGAAAATTCATATTACTAGTGGTTTCAATTTCAATATTATATTCCTAAATAATAGAGAACACGATTCAAATTGAAGCAATCTACTTTGATTCGTTTTATGTTTATTATCATAATAGTACATATTCATCTAACTCAAGACGATAATGCGATAATATTCTTCCATTAACTAAAAATTCTAATTTTCTTCCGTCTCTAATCAATATAGAATCATATGTATTTGTCAACTAAGCCAATAAAATAAATAAAGAGGGAGAGAAGGTAGTAATGAGCAAGGTTGATGGATTTGAAAGGAAAAGGCGAAACAAAGGGTGTCCCACTAACCATACCAATTAGTTTTGTTTTGGTTTAATGGGCTACATTCGGCTTTCATTATACAATAATTTTAGATTAGGGTTGCAAAAAGGGGTGGGGGGCAAGTGTTTATGAAATGAAACTTAGTGTACAAATTAAAGTAAATGAAATCAAGTTTTTATGTCTGTTTCTTCATCTCTATCCAATCTCCTTTTGACCATAATTGGGATTGCTTTTTGGATGTTTCAAATCCCTTCTTCCCCACAAATTAATGCATATCTTCAACACAGTCAATGCTCAAACAAGTGGCTAGGGAAAACCATATCTATTAATATCCATATATATATATATATATATATATTTGGGTACAACAATCAACCTTAATCAAATGGTTTGGTGAGATATTGAGGTCATCCAGGATGATAATATATGCTAAACCCTATTTGCTAATATAATATTGTAATCACATTTTAACACCATACCCTAATCAAACTCACCATCTTCTCACCATCTTCCTATTGGTTGACCGACGCTACCCCTAATCTATCATCTTTCAGCTTGTGTTTCTATATATCATCTTAATTTCTGTATCATCTTTAGTTAATTCATTGGATGCGAATAGAAATAGACGAAAAGTAGTTCGGTGATACAATGCTACTTTAATTTCGTTCGAATTGTTTGCTTCATTTTGTCATTTCTCATTTGTCAGCTTGTGTTGGGTCGTTTATTGGTATTTAATTAGCGTTTCTCTTCCAATTTAAATATTCAAATATATGTTAGGTGAGAATTCAAACCTTCCTATCAATCAATTAAGTTTTTTTTTTAATCATCATATTCTCAGTATCAATCTCATTTAGACTTGGACTCCATTCAACTCATTTACTATTACACCCTCAATCAATACTCAACTTCATTACATCCAAAGTATAGTTGTATGAACATGGCTAAGAATGCAAATGAAAAGTAACAACAACATTGTAATTATAATGCATGTAGAAATTAATAGCTAGAATTAAATACAACTTGTAATGCTTTACAAATCTCAAATCAAATTATGTATTAGCCATAACATAAAAATAGCGAAGAAAAAACACACCACAACTGAAAAGACAACCCATTTATCTTGTTTATTTATCAATCCCAATCACAAAAAAAA
>NC_036640.1:11828732-11942965 GCF_002806865.2 Cucurbita pepo subsp. pepo
TTTTTTTTTTTTTTTTTTTTTTTTTTTTTTTTTTAAATTTTCATCAGCAACCCTAATTGTTGAATAGATCATCATAATCATATCATGTTCTTTGTCTAGTTAGGCTAAATGATTTGAAATTTCAATAGGGTGGCCGGACATAAGCGTACCCGTCGTGCCCAAGCTGAACTCCGTTGGGCATCATATCCGGAAGTAAATTATAGAGCGGCAAAGTCGGTTCCGGCATCCCACTTCCCATCTGCCCTCCTCCACTGCCTCTAATTTCCGGCGGTGGGCTTCTCGCACCGCCGTGTGAAGCGGAGCCACTGCCAACTTCATGGTCGTCGGGATCTTCAAGAGGCAACCTTTCATATGTCGCATTAGCAAAAGTAGCAGCAATTACCATAATGGGTCCAGCAGCTACAAGCGACCCAACGACGCTACCGCCGACAACCTGCCCTTGACCGCCGGACAAGTAAACGGTCAGGCCAGTGGACCCAGGTGGGGCCGGACCAGGTAAAAACGCGCCGGTTAAAGAAAGAATCTCGAACCTTCCTTGGAGTGGCATTACGGAGCCAGGGGCAGCGGGCTGACGCAAAGTGACGTTAGCAACCAAACCCGTTGCACTGAGAACACAGACGCCACGCTGGCGTTTACGGGCGAATTGAGCGATGGAATCCGCCACGTCAGACCCCGCAGCGACCTCTAGGACGTAGCTTCTTAGGGCGTTGGGACTGTCACGCGTGACGAAGATAGGCGGTTTGGGTTTGTTCTTAGATCCAGGTGGACGACCTCTTGGCCTTCGAGTTCCAGCCTCGACCGCCCCTTCTGTAAGCTCGTCACGGTTGTTGTCGTCTTCGTCGTCGTCGTCTCGACTGCCGCTTCCACCGCCGCTGTTTTCATCGCTTTGTTTGTAAATGGGCGAGTTGATTGCTGTGGGGTGATGATGATCCACTCCCGACAGCCCCACCTGCGTTGTCCACCAAGGATTCGCCAGACTTCAATTAATCGATCCCTCAATCTAAATTTAAAAAAAAAAACAAAAACAAAATTGATTAATTCTGAGAGAGGAGAAGAAAATGGAATGGAGGAGTAGCAGAGAAATAAGAATAAACCCAGAGATTATAATATTGTGCAAATTTTGGGCCTATAACAACCAAACAAATTAAATTATTTGATTCATCTATTTATTTATTTATTTATTTATTTATATAAGTGGAAAACGTAGTCTTTGTTTATAATATTTATATATTATAAAAGAAATGGTGTGATGATCAGCACTGCTTTTAGGGGTTCTTGGAAATTAGGGTTTGGTGAGTGGCGTGCGCGTGGGAAGGGGTGACCTAAGACAACCCACTTTTGTTTTTGTTTCTGTTCTTCTCGAAACAAGATAAATGGGCCTTCCCTCCCCCCATTATCCTCCTCTTTTATTGGCCCATTTCTTACCCACTTTCACTCCAATATCCAAATATTACATAACTCAATTTACCTAATACAAAAATGTTAAAGTAAGTTCTGGGGATGGAATCTTTGTTTTTAGAGGAAGAAAAAAAAAAAATCATTTCTTTTCAAAAAGGAGAAGTGACAGTAAGTTGACCAATTGATATGAATTTAAAAAAATGAGGATAAGATTTGAAAAGCTTGTGTGTTTATTAATAACTAGACTTCGTTTCTTTATTATATGAATTAAGTTGGAATCACCCCCACACAATTTTCAAACAATTACAAAATGGAAAATTCAATCCTTTATACATACACATTGTTTCATGGATTAAGTATATATATGTATATATTCAAACTGGCACAAAGGGGGTGCCCATTGGGTGTGATCCATCCTACAACGGACACGCCGGGTGTTGCCACTTGGTAACGGTTAGCCCTTTGGTCTCTTCCCTCGCCTTATTCTCAGCCGTCAACAACACATCCTGGCTTGAATTACCACAAGGTGAAGCTGATACAAGAGGGGTCAACAAGGGTATTGCCACGTTCCAATTTGACGCTCGGTTTATCACAATGGACGCCGGAGCTTGGCTTTGTAGCCGTGTCGGCGGGGTGTTTCTTCTCTCTGAACCAGCCATTTTTTTGTCTGAAGATCGGAGTGGGTAAGTAAACACAATTGGTGAAGAAGCTTAGAGAGAGAGGAGTGAGTGATTTCTCAGATTCAGGTACGGAGATTTAAGGCTTAAGAGAGATTGGTCAAAATTGAAAGGTTGAGTTGGCCATGTCATTGACTGTTTCTGAAAATCCTAAAAAAAGAGTTTGGTTTACCGGACACCTGAAATCTCTATATTCCACGTGGAGACGTAGGATTCGGTGATGCTGGACTAATTACTTACGTGACCGATCATGAACACGTGTATGGTCTACATTTAGCGCTTTAATTGGGAATGGTTGGCCAATCGCTGTCTAAAAAAATAGACTTTTTTGGTGCTGACTTTACACAAAATGAGGGCCATGCTCATTGGACTTCTAATCTTCTGATGCAATAATATAATATTTACCACTAATTTCCACGTAATATAAATGAATAATAAGTTCTGTTCATCTAAAAAAGCATCTTGACCTCTTCAATCCTCGCCGTCCAAATTTCCTCGTCAGTGAGGGCAGCGTGGACTTGTTGCATCCATTCCTCCACGGTGTCCTCTCCACGTGGTCAAGTCCATTACAAAATTTGACTTTTGACTTTTGATAAACTTTGACTCAGTTTCTTTATAACGTCAAATTTTTTTGACCAATTGGGCGCTTCGTGTTTTCGTCTCACTGAACCCATTCGATATTTTTTTTGTTCGAGAATTCTATTGACATGACTAAATTAAATGAAATGGTTTAATATACGATGCATTAAAGAATCGATTAGACAAAATTAAAAATTTGATAGTCGAATTGGTTGGGCCTTAACGCTTCCCTTGGTGTTATTTATTTACACAACAAAAAAGTTGAATAGACCATTTGCATGAAACGACATGTGCACTCTAGAGAAGCGTGGCGGTGTCTTCATCCTGACCCTCACCGGCGACAACGAGCACTGGATCGGCCCCACCTTCATTTCCTCCTTCCTCTCTCTTCTCGCCCAAGTCAAGTCCCAAGCCACTCGCGGTTCAGTCCTCCTCACCACTTCCCATGGCCGCTTCTTCTCCAACGGCTTCGACCTTCCCTGGACCCTAACCGCCGCCTCCAAATCCGCCGCTACAGACCGCATACTCCACCTCGTCCACATCTTCAAGCAAGTCGCCGCCGCTCTTCTCTCTCTCCCCATGCCCACCATCGCCGCTGTCTCCGGCCATGCCTCCGCCGCCGGTTTCATTCTTGCTCTCTACCACGATTACCTGCTGATGAGGCGCGACAAAGGTTTCCTCTACATGAGCGAGGTCAGTGGTTATTTGCCTTTCTTTTTTCTTCTTATTTAAAATTTTTATATTTAACTATTAATTCTTTTAAAATTTGAAATGTTTCATATCCAATTTTTTTTAAAAAAAGTATATTAGTTGAATAATTATTTTAAAAATCTTGAAATTACATTTTCAAATTAAATAGTCGTAAGTAATATACATACACTTTATAATTTTGACACATCAACTATTAGTTAATTTCCATTATTTATTTTAATTGACAATATATTTTATAAAATAATTTTACATTTCAAAATTTTTTAGACCAAATTTAAATTTCGAATACATAATTAAAAAATTTCAAATTTTAAAGACACAATTAAAAAATAAATTATAAATATGGGTGGTTCCTAAATTTTTAAAATTATAAATTTAGTTTATCAAATTTTAATTTTTTTTTTAAAGTCGAATTAATTTTTATAATTTTAAAATTTTATTGACCGACTAAAAAAGTAGTATCATGTTTAATACCATTAATATGATATTTAACATCATATTAAACTAGTGCTATCATGTTAGACATTGGCATTAATATCATATTAATTTCACTAATATCGTGTTAGGTTGGCATTAGAATGAAAAAAAAAAAAAAGAAAAAAAGGACATTACCATTAATATTATATAAATTATTATTGAAATCATAAGATAGCCACTAATATATTTGTAAATTTTGTATTTTGTATTTTGTAGTTAATAAGTTAATAAACTATTAATATTTTTCCTAAATTTTGATTTATGCATCTAAAATTTTAAAATATGCTTATCAATATTAAATAAGAAATAAAAGTTGAAAAGTTTGAAATAACTTCTCTTTTTGAACTTGAAAAAATCCATTAAATAATCAAAATAAAAATATTACTTGTTTGAAGTTCATAAAAATGTTTATAATTTAATTAGTTAAAATATTTATAATTTTAGCAAAAAGGTTGGACATTTGGTAGACAATTTAAAAATAAAAATTTGAAATTACGGGATTTAATAAATAAAAAAATAAAACTGTATTTCATGATTTCATAGACGTGTTTGATAGTATATTTATAAATTTTATTAATGAGCTTAATATTATATTTACAACCCATAAAATTAGTTATAATTGTATACCAAATATTAGGTGGAAAATAAATTATTATTAATTAACTTAGGCACACTTTTATTAAAAATGTGTATAATTAATGTTTCGCGCTATTCTATTGTTAATTTAACAAAAATTAATTGAATATTAAATTATTGTTTTACAATATCATATCATTTATAATCTATTATATTATACATTATTTTCTTAATTAAAAAAATTATCTATTTTTAGATATAATTAAAATTATTGAAATTTTTAATTCAAAATTCAAACCCACTAAATAGTTTTTAAAAGGGCTCGTGCAAAATGGAAGTTGGTTGAACTTAGGGTGTACACCCAACTTGGTAACTTGAGAAGGGTTGGGTTGGATTTAAAAGGATTTTGGATATGAGTTGGTTCGTTTTTTTGAAACCTAATTTGGATTGAGTTTGTTCAATTCAAAATTCAAATTATTGGATCAACCCGACCCAACTTGAGAACTTAGAAAAATAAATAAAATAGGCCCACGCCTACGCAGCCTAAGCCCATGAGTCATCGTCTGCTTCTACCCCTACCTTGGCGTGGCTACACTTTGCACACTGTTTCTTTTAACTCTCTATCTCTGTGTGGATTGTCTCTCTGTCTCTCTCTCTTCTCTTTGACTATGAGTTTGAAATTTTGTCGCACAGTCTCATGGAGGGTTCGTCCTCGTCCTCGAGGGTGATTGGGTAAGTGAAATGAAGTCTCGGCTCTCGCATTCGCAGTCTCACACACTCACATCACAACGTTAGTCTTGATCGTTCGTCATTTGACTCCTCTCGGCTCTCTACGTGTGTCGTTGTTCGACTTTTTACTCTTGTCTAGTCTCTATGTGTCATCAAGCGTCGATATCACTTGTCTCTATTTCTCTGTTGGATTCTCTTCTCAGTTCCCATTTCTCTGCTCAAATTTGTCTCTATGTTTTTCGTCGGACCTCGTTGCTGACTTTCTCTCCACTCGACACTTTGTTTCACTTCTGTCGGACTTCTCCACTCTGTATTTGTCGTCGGACTTCTCTGCTTAATGCTCCGACCTAAACCCAACCCAAAAATAAAGGATTGAGTGGTAAAAATTTTCGAGTTAGGTTGGATTACCAATCAAACCAACCTGAATAATCGTGTTGGTTTAAAAAAATCTCTCAACCCAATATAATCCGAGAACATGTACAAATAGAATCCTCAATATTCACAAAATAGCTACTAAACACTTCAATATTTTGACTTTTTTGAGGATTTGATATTGCATGCATCCACAAATTTGAAAGTAATTTAACAGTGAGCTTGTAATCAAATCACCATTTATTTATAGTGCCATGAACTATGTGTAAAACTCAGAGACGAGTGACTATGAAACATTGACATTATAATTTGTTCATATGCTTGACAAGATTGACATGGGGTTACCTTTCCCGGATTACATTGCGGCGTTGATGAGGTCAAAGATCAGTTCAGCTTCGGTCCGGCGGGACGTGCTGCTGGCGGGGATGAAGATCAACGGTGAAACAGCGACAAAGTTGGGAATTGCAGACGCTGCGTACAACGACGAGGAGACGCTGATGGATGCGGCGGTGGCAATGGCGGAGACGTTGGCGAAGAGGAAGTGGGATGGAGAAGTATACGCAGAGATTAGAAAGAGTCTGTATCCTGAAATGTGTTTGCTGTTAAATGAATTGAATGCAAAGATGTAAACAGGCGAGGTAAAGGGAAGTGTAGTTGCATTCGATGCGTCGTTTTGGTGGATCCGGTCACAAAATAAATTAATAACTCTACTAAATCATTTTATCTAAATGGTTTGTTTGGAGACACGTGAGTAACAGTATTCTATTTTACATGATGATGATATGTGACTCAATATTAATCGAGCGATGAATTCATGTTTGCGAAGGATTGTCCTTTTGATTTACTAGGTGAGAAGGATCTTAACGGTTAATGATGATTTAATATGCTTTAACATCTTGGACATTGGACATTATTTATTAGAGAAAAAAAAATTTATATTTATATTTGGTATGCTATTTATGTAGTCTAGTAGTGATAATGAATTGAAGGAAAATTTTGAATTGGAAGAAAATGTTGATAAGATTGAATAGTCTATGAGTCCGAACGCTATTTTATTTTTGATTTGGAGATAAATAGTGTGATATTTGGTTGAGTGCAGAGGGTAGGATTAGAAGAACAACCTTCCAAAGATGTGCACGGTCGAGAAGCGGGGCAATCTCTTCATCCTAACTCTCACCGGCGATGACGAGCACCGCCTCAGCCCCTCCTACATCGCCTCCATCCTCAAAGCTCTTTCCAAAGTCAAGTCTGAAGCCTCTCCAGGCTCCGTTCTCATCACTACTTCCCATGGAAAATTCTTCTCTAACGGTTTCGATCTCTCCTGGGCTCAAGCTGCCGGCTCTGTTTCTGCCGCTGCCGAACGCCTCCACCACATGGTCCAGATCTTCAAGCCCGTTGTCGCCGAACTCCTTTCCTTCCCTATGCCCACAATCGCCGCCATCGCCGGTCACGCCGCCGCGGCCGGCTTCTTATTAGCTCTCAGCCACGATTATTTGATCATGCGGAGCGATCGAGGCGTTCTGTACATGAGTGAAGTAGATCTAGGGCTAACTCTGCCCGATTATTTCTCGGCGCTGTTTAAATCGAAGATCGGCTCGAGCTCTGTCCGCCGCGATGTGTTACTGACGGGAATGAAAGTGAAAGGCGAACCGGCGGTAAGGATGGGGATCGTCGAATCGGCGCATGAAGGCGCGGACGGCGTCATGAAGGCTGCCGTAAGGCTCGGGGAACAGTTGGCGGAGAGAAAGTGGAACGGTGAACCCTACGCGGAAATCAGGAAAAGTCTTCACCCTGAGATCTCTCGGCTGCTTGGATTGCCGGAAAAGGTCTTCTCGATTTCTAAGCTCTGAGAATCGGAAAGTAATTGTTCATCTCAATTGGCAATTGTGCTAATTTATGATGCGAATTTCATGATTAGTAATAAATTTCCTGTGCCGTCTTTATTTTTAAATCCATTGTGTTTTCTCGTAATCTGAAAGCTGTGATGAAGAATTTACATTGAGGGATGACCGGATAATTGTTCATCGGGACGCCAACAGCCGGCAACCGTCTGTGAAAATAGCGATGTTGCCGGTCCTATTGGTGTCTATTTGTTCGGCCTGAAGTTTGAATTC
The DNA here is from genome assembly GCF_002806865.2 of Cucurbita pepo subsp. pepo. Classification (NCBI taxonomy): domain Eukaryota; kingdom Viridiplantae; phylum Streptophyta; class Magnoliopsida; order Cucurbitales; family Cucurbitaceae; genus Cucurbita; species Cucurbita pepo. Next base: position 11,836,366 of record NC_036640.1, read on the forward strand.
TTTTTTTAGTATGCAATCACCATAGCCTTAAGCATGTCTATTGATAGCAGTTGAAACCAATGAGTTTATATAATTGAACATTTAACATTAATCCACATACTCATTTAAAGCACATGATTAGGCTTGGGCTACCTGCCTAACATCACATCACATCACGTGAATAGATTTATTTACCACTTTTTAGCACCATAAAGAAAGTATGCAAATTTGAACCTTCAATTTTACTCTAGTTACATTTTTGTAAATAGGGATCAAAATTTTGATAATAGGAAGATTAAAATGAACCAAATTTGTATAGTATTTGAGGGTTTTTCTTTTTTTTTTTTTTTTTTTGGGGGGCAAAAAGCTACTTTTTCTTGATGATGAATGGACGAAAGATATTTTGTCACATGCATTAAAGTGGAAGATAAATTGAGGAAGATTTTGAGTTGAGTTGAGTCAAGAGTGGAGGCCAATTAATTTAGCAGTGGAAAATGTGCACAGTTGAGAAGCGAGGCAATTTCTTCATCCTAACTCTNTTTGGGGGTTTTTTTTTTTTTTTTTTTTTTTTTGGGGGGCAAAAAGCTACTTTTTCTTGATGATGAATGGACGAAAGATATTTTGTCACATGCATTAAAGTGGAAGATAAATTGAGGAAGATTTTGAGTTGAGTTGAGTCAAGAGTGGAGGCCAATTAATTTAGCAGTGGAAAATGTGCACAGTTGAGAAGCGAGGCAATTTCTTCATCCTAACTCTGACCGGCGACGACGATCACCGCCTCGGCCCATCCTTAATCAACTCCCTTCTTAAAGCCCTTTCACAGGTTAAGGCACAAGCCACCCCTGGTTCAGTTCTCATCACAACTTCCCATGGCAAATTCTTCTCAAACGGCTTCGATCTCCCCTGGGCTCTTGCGGCCGGCTCCATTTCTGGTGCCCGTGACCGCTTAAGCCACATAATCCAGATCTTCAAGCCCCTCGTAGCCCAACTCCTTTCCCTTCCTATGCCAACCATTGCTGCCATCTCAGGACACGCCGCTGCCGCTGGTTTTGCATTGGCGCTCAGCCACGACTATTTGATTATGAGGAGCGATCGGGGCGTACTATACATGCGTGAGTTGGATCTGGGTCTTACACTGCCGGACTACTTCACAGCACTGTTTAAGTCCAAGATGGGTTCCAGTTTGGCTATGCGAGACCTGATTCTGAGGGGGATGAAAGTGAGAGGTGAAGCGGCGGTCAGAATGGGCGTTGTGGAATCGACGCACCACGGCGAGGACGGCGTCTTCAACGCTGCAGTGCAGCTTGGGGAGCAGCTGGCGGCAAGAAAGTGGGACGGAGAAGTGTATGCTGAGATCAGGAAGAGTGTGTATCCTGAGGTGTCTGAGGTGCTTGGGTTACGGGGGAAGGCCATATCCATTTCTAAACTATGAAAACTGAAAGTAAATATAGTATGAATATAAGTTCCCGATGCCATCTGTATCGTTTTGGATCTCATCAATACAATTGGCTGACAGAAATTGGAATCTCAGTTGCGTCATGTATCCAAGAAACAAATTCCCATCTATAATATGGAATCAAAACCTGTGTCTTTTTTGTTCTAATACATACCTATGTGTCTTATAAAAAAAATGCAGTCTTCCCCATTCTAGCAAAGTTCAATATTCACCAAAGATATTGCAAGGGCTTGGAAAATTGTTTCTTTTAATCAAAGAACACACCGCTGCGGCCACAAAATGAAGAAAGAGTGCCTCTGCATCCGATCAGAAGTATTGTTAAATGCCCCCATGTAGGACATGTCATGCAAAGAACTTGACCTTCTTGGAAACATTGACTTTCCAAAACCCTTTTAAAGGATTAAAAGAAGAACAAATATCTGGAGTCCCTGGATGGATAATGGTATAAGCTAGAAGAAGGATTAAAGCAGCAACATATAAAGCCTACATATCACATAAAGGCCTGAGGAAAGCCAATGTTGAAAGTAAAGGAAGGAGCCAAAGAGGAAATGATTTGAAGGTAGAGGCTCAAGCTCAAGGAAGAGAGATGATAAAGCCGAGGGAACGTTAAGGGACAAAGGTCTATTATCTATTCCCAGAAATGTGGGAATCAGCATGAACTATTTGCCATTGATTTTGATGGGAAATAAAGGCCGGGGGTGAAAAATATGTAAAGACAAGGGAAGCTTTTTTATTAATTTCACTTCTTTTTTATTAATAATGTCAGTGCTCGCATCAAGGCCCAAGCTTTGGAGACATCAAGGAATTTTCTTATTAAGCTCACAAAAAGAATCAAAACGTGACCTCTAGGCAAAGGAGACCGTGGGCCTTACCCAACAGGCCACCCCTTGGAGCTAAATAACTCATTTCACTTGTTTTTATGATGTCTTGATTATTCAAGCAAGATTCACAAAATGATAAAACAGAAAAATAGTAGATGTGAAAAGGGGTCTAAGAAGTACCTCGGTTGTCACATGTTTCTGAGACCACCAGAATAGCAGAATACAAGTTTCTTTCACTATGGGGGATATGCAGAGTTTCTATCAAAATCCAGTCCCAAATAGCATGCAAGTTCTCAAGTACCTGAAATGTACCAGATAAAACTTCAAAATAAAGTAATGTTCCACGGCTGTCAAATGTAGAGTAATGTTGTGAGATATTCAAATGACCCCTGCCAATAGGGCGGTGCAGGCAATATGGCTCACTGTGTGATATTTTAAGAGAATCCTCACCGCAAATAAACTGTCTATATTTGATTACACTAGAACTAAGCTCTTTGGAATCAGTATCCACAATGCTGGTCCAAAGACTCATGGTTCACATCCTTGGGGCTTGAACTTTCTGCAAAAAACAACTTATGGATATAACAGAACAACACATGATGTGCTATCAAAATACATTATTGAATCAATGGTGGCGAGGGCAAAAACGCAGAGTATCTGCATGTACTCAGAAAGAAGAATTTTAAAAGAAAAGCCAGATACATGCAACAGATCTATCTTGTAATGCATGTTAAAGATCTGATGACAATAAAGAATATGTAGACTTATACAAACAGTGGAAAGAACACACACAACATGTCAAATTATATTTTGTCATTAGAGGACTAGTGCAACACACAATACCCATGAAGAGTAATTTCAAATTTCAAAATTTATTTTAGTTTTATGAAGAAGATTGAAGATTTATTTTTTGCCTCATGCCTCAGGGTTTTATCAAAATTTCAGGATATAAGAAGTGCAAGACACGTCCTAAACACTTCCATGCTTGCTAATGGTATTTGAAAAGGCACAGAAAGAACTAAATGATTATTACCCACAGCCACTGATGAAGTAGGGTCCCTCTCATGTACGTCAGTCCAAGTAAATACAGTATCCTTCTTGCCATTATGCATATTATGTCCGTCAGCTCGTCCCATCTGCAGACCATTCGCAGCAGAAGGAATAAACCCATTGTTTTCCATTGAGTTGCATTTAATTAATCCTCATGCTTCTTTTTGAGAACTATTAGTAACCATCCAGGGGGCTAGCAGTATAGCTAAATTTTAGAAGTTGTTTTGAATGANTTTTTTTTTTTTTTTTTTTTTTTTTTTTTTTTTTTTTTTTTTTTTTTGGTAATAGACGAAATAGAATATGGATACAAGAACCAATGATGTTAAAAATTGCATGCCCTGCAAGGAAATTTCGGATTGTGGATTGAAAAGTGAAGTAGTTTATCTTCTTGTAAGAAAAATTCCAATGAGATGGTTAATAACGTTTGGTAAACTCAAAGGCATTCTAGATAGTCTCTTTAAATAAACAGATAATTTGATTGTCAAGTACATAGAGCTACTGCTCCATCAGTCCAAAAAACCACTTACCAGTTTGCTACTCTGCTTGCTTCAAAAGTATGACACAAAAGAACAGCACATGAATAGACGATAAGTGAGATTCAAAAAGTGAACTAAAATGGTCTCCTAATTATATTATACAAGAAAAAAAAAAATGATATAGTTAACGTATGCTTCTACTTCCTCTTGCAATTTAGTTGATCTAAAGGAGCACAGAATAGTTTATTACACGTTTCTTTTAATCCTTCAAACTAGAATGCTATATGCTCAAGAAATGCAACATGAATGCTATCTTCTACCACACGTTGTGTATCAGACATATTTACCTGTTTCATATCTCTATAAAGTATTTGTTTCCATTCAGTTGAATGAAAAACTTCACTTCAGTGAATCCTAGCCCTTCTTAGAGTATAAGAGAAAACCAAGAATGTGTTTTCAAGTTGCAAATAAAATGCAGCCAGATAGAGTTCATTACTGCAATAAAATAAGCAACAGATCTTAATCAACTTCATTACCACTGAGTGCAGATAACAATTTCGGTTAATGTTGTAGACGTCTTAACACGAATTCTAAACCTGATCTTGAACATTTCTTTTGAGCACTTGATTGGTACAACGAGCAATGCAATGAGGAACATTAAAAGGAGCATCCTGCAATGCAAGGCCAATCCTAATATTTGCAGATCCTTTACACCCAAAGAAATACCGTAATAATTAGAGTGTACAAAATATGATTAGCTCAGTGAAAATTTGGAATTTGCGAGGATGAGAAGGAGAAGCAGAGGCAGAAAACAAATATGTACGAGAGAGACGAATTTACGGTACCTGGGTTTATGACTACCAAATTAGAACCTCGATCGGAAATAAGTTGTGAAGGCACAACTGATTTCAGGTAATCCTGTCGGTGGAAATCCAAACAAACAGTTCAAAAAGGGTCGAAATGAAGATGAAAATACAGAGCTCAGCTCTTTGCCCTTACCATGGCGAAGGCGTTCGTCTTGCTGCAGTCTGCAGGTGGCACACCTCAAATTGGCGCTAATTTATAACGTCCGGTGACCCGCCGTTAACGCCGTAACCAGTTCCAGATTTCTTTTTCATCTTTTTAATATATACCAGGGTTAAAAGAATTAATCCTTCTCCGAAATTCTACAAAATATATATATATATATATATATATATATATAAGAATTAATCAATTTAATTTAATATATATATATTTCTATCTAATTAAAAAAAATAAAAATCAATTTAATCGATGAGACATATATCTTAAAAAAAAAAAAAAAANAAAAAAAAAAAAAAAAAAAAAAAAAAAAAAAAAAAAAAAAAAAAAAAAAAAAAAAAAATCTTCTTCCCTTTGTATTAGATTTCCGTAGTAACTCCTTAATTAAGGGTATATATCTCAACGGTGAAATTATAATTTTTGCTATTTAATATATAAGTTTCATATTTCTTGTATTGGCTAGTGTTTAGATCATTCTTAGTTTCTCAAAAAAGTGATATTAATTAATTTAATTTCAAACTAAGAATTTAACTAGGTGGAATTAAAATTAATGCGTAAAGGGCAAAGTTTTCTTTTTTATTTCAAAAAAAATGATGAAGATTTGAATTTAAAATTTTAAAAAAGTTATGGATGCTTTTAACTGGATTATTACTACGAATTCAGACTCAAACCAATTCACACTATACTAATACTATTACTAAGTTGATGATTCGATTCTTCGTTAAAAAATGAAAGAAAGTCTATGAAAAATGGTATCTTTCTTTTCTCTCGATGACAGGTGCAAAACTACAAGGACCTGTATGCCAACACTCAAATTGAATAATAACTCATCAGAAGACAAACAATGAAGCAAAGTAATTCGAGAAAAAAAAAACTACCCAACTACAAGAGAGTAGAAAACTTGTTTGTTCCAATGGTGAAACTATGTGTATACCTAAGAACTGAATGCCAGAGCAAATTAATCCAATCGCCAAACTGTTGCTTCTTCAACAAATCTAATATGTTTTAGTTTTAGATGTCTTCTTCTTCGAGTGCTTCCTTGGACCTGTGGTCTTCATCCCTAAGAAGAAAATCAGAGCACCAAAAAGTGCAATGTGCTGCAAAGAAAATAAGATTCCATAAGGTTTAGTAAATTAAGATGAATGATATGAACCCATATGGGGAAAAACAAGTTACAAAGAATATGGACAAACCTGCAAGAAATCACTAAACAACAGGATATCGAAGTTAGGTTTCTGAGGGCTATAGTTGAAGAAATCATACAGAACCGGTGTGATAATAGCCAATTGCAGAAGCTGAAATAGAAGGCAATAAGAGAAGTCTTCAAAGATGTGCATAAATTTAGAGTAACAAATTTATTCTTGAGGCTAAAATTAAGAACATGGTGAATCCATACCAGGTGATAAGCTCCAACTCTGCTGCCAAAAACAAACAGAAGGCCTCCAATCCCTTTAAGAGATAAAGAAATGGCAACCAAGTGTCTGACCTGCAGAAAATTATCAAAGTTTGAAAAAGAAAAGTTACAGAAGACTCATATTGTCCACACTGAAGGTGAAAAATATTGTCTTACATCAATCTCAGGTATCGCTACCCCCAGCTTGGATGATAAATTTCTCCTCAAAACAGCTACTTTTAGAGACAACTCCGCGGCTGCTGGCCCACCATTATGGCCGAACTCATTAAACCTAAGCAATGGATGTATGTGAAGTCTTTAAAATGGTTTCCACAAAAATTGTGCATCCGGTAAACAAAGCATTGCTCGAGATATTCATACATGTACTTTATAAACACAGAGTGACAAACTCTTTCCTTGACATTTAGATGAGAAACCGAATTGTTGAAAGTGCGAAAAATATTTATATATAAGAACATGGAGGTAAAAGGCAGATCGGAACCCAATTGGTTCAACGATTCGATGAAGAAAAAAACATCTAATGTGCACGAAAAATTGCACAGAAAAGTTTACAACAGGATTTCCCCTTGTTTTCTTTTTCATATCGTTAGTATTTGAACCAGACCTCGACTACTCTCATAGACAACTGCCTAACCTTATTAGGTTCGGTGCAAAGAAAATTCATAGAATATTCAACTTAAGTGATGATTACTATGACTTGAACCTATTCTTTCTAAGCTCTTTACTAGTTGCATTGGTTCTCATTGACTGCTAATTCAATCAGTGGCAATTGAATTATCCCATCCATGTTGGTTGAATTTCTCCCTGTTAATCAGTATTCAAAGGGAGTTCATTTCTACCACATTTCTGCTCAATATCAAATGTCAAGTTTATTACTATAGAATTGAAATAAAATTGGGGATCTTCAATGCAATTTGTCTTCTATCCCCTCATTTAACATAGTTGATTCAAGTTTAAAAGGATAAAACCAAAGCTTTATCTCCTACAGAAATAAATGTACCTGTAATTATATTCTTCATATCCTAACCAACGCCTGGAATTAAATAAAACTGATGGCTTCTCATGAAATCGGTTTAATTCAGTCCTCCAGTCTCATCCAAAGCCAGAAAATGTAAATTTCAGATATATAATGGTCCGTAATCTCTATGAAAATGAGAAACGAACAATGTAGGAATTATTCATAAACATCAACCCATCGCAAACTACGAAACAAAGGATAGTGGATGGTGCCCTAATAAACCTCGGCCATTTGAAGTACTTGCGCGTAAGATATATGTAGAAAGTTCAGCCAGACAGAATTCCATAACAGAACACAACAGCAACACAATCATCACGCATTTACAAACAGTAACGAGAAAACAAAAAATTCGGGAATGCAAGCAACAAAACCCTAGAACGATAGAAGACTCGAAGCGGAAGATACATATGGATTGAATGGATTAATTAAACGTCCAATGAATCAGAAGATTGAGAGATGAATATGAGATAACCATAGAGAAATAGAATAACTTACATCTGCCAGGCGGAGAGAATGAAGATGGAAGCAAAGAGGACCCGTCCAAGGAAGGAGAAGAACCTCATGTTTCTCAATTCACCCTGTTGTGGATCGGCAACTTCTTCGCCTCCGGCTGGACGATGAAATTGCTCACAGTTCCTTATAAATGGGCAGAAACGACATTTCAAGCTGTCAAATTCAAATTTAAAAGGTTAAATTAGAGCGAAAATACTCTCAATTTGATTAAATTTAAAAATATTTTTACCATTAATTTATAAGTCAAATATTAGCCCCTAAAAGTTACCATAATAAACCTTTTAAAAAAAAAAAAAACATTTTTATTTTTTAATATATGTATGAAAATGGTAATACCTATCCCCCTCTCTTCTATTTTCTCCTATTATATTTTTATTTCTTTTAATAAGTATATATTTTTTTTTTTTTCAAGCAAAATGGCAAAGGATTGACTTTAATAATATAATAATAAATGTATTGACTTTATTGCCATTAGGTTTTTAAAAAGATAGAAATTTTGAATTTTGGGACAATATTATCTAATTTCGAGCGAAGCATAAAATATAAAAATTAACCCACGTGCTTATTTACATTATTCTAATCCTAAATGCATTATTCTACGACAACCTTGGTCATGCTTAGGAAAAAATAAAATTAATTTCTTATCCTTATATTCAAGTGGATTAATTAAAATATGATAAATGGACTATTTTATCAACGTTAAAGACCTAAATTACTTTAACCACTTAAGGCGTTCCTTCGATTCAAGCCCAGAGATCGGCTATGGCGGTCGCAGCCTCAACAGTCAACGGATTCAGCCTCACTCCGGTATCCAAAGCCGACGAAAACTACCACAGACCCACTGACCTTAAAGCTTTCGACGACACGAAAGCCGGCGTCAAAGGCTTAGTCGACGCCGGAATCACCGAAATTCCACGTATCTTTTACAGCCCACCGGAGGATTTTAACTCCGATGATGTTTCCAGCGAAACCCAAATCCATATACCAGTGATTGACCTCGACCTTATCGACAAATCCACCGTCGACAGAGTCAGAGAAGCTTCAGAGAAATTGGGTTTTTTCCAGTTGATTAACCATGGGATTCCGGTGGACGTTCTTGAAGAGATGAAAGATGCAGTTCGGAGATTTAACGAACAAGAAACAGAATCAAGGAAACAATATTACACTCGTGACCTCACGATGCCTTTGATTTACAACAGTAATTTCGATCTGTACTCTGCTACGACCACCAATTGGAGGGATACATTTGGGTATATAAGTGCCCCAAATCTCCACAATCCGGCAAGCCTGCCGGAAATTTGCAGGTAACTGTGGTGATAATTTTGGTTTTTTAAAACCTTTTACTAACCAATGAAGCTCTGTTTGAAATTTGCAGGGATATTCTAGTGGATTACTCGAAACGAGTGATGGAGGTTGGGAAATTACTGTTTGAATTGCTGTCGGAAGCTCTGGGCCTGAACCCAAATTATTTGAACGATATAGACTGCAACGAAGGGCTTGCACTTGTATGCCACTATTACCCACCATGCCCACAGCCGAATTTGGCCATCGGCACATCGGAGCACACTGACAATGACTTCATCACTGTGCTATTGCAAGACCACATCGGCGGCCTACAGATTCGGTATGAGAACAAGTGGGTCGACGTGCCCCCGGTCGCCGGAGCTTTAGTCGTGAACATCGGAGATCTTATGCAGGTAAGTTTATGCAAAAAAAAGAATGCAGCTAATAATTAAGTGCCCTCTAATTCATTTGGGGTTTGAGTGCAGCTAATAACGAATGACAAATTCAAAAGCGTGAAGCACAGGGTTCTTGCAAACAAGGAGGGGCCGCGAGTGTCAGTGGCTGGAGTCTTTTCGACGCTTTCTTTTCCAAACTCGAAATTGTATGGACCCATCAAGGAGTTGTTGAGTGAAGATAATCCTGCAATATACAGAGAAACCACTGTCAGAGACTTTAGTATCCAGTTTCGTTCAGTTGGCCTTGGAACTTCTACTTTGCAGCATTTCAAGCTGAGTGAAGCAGATGCTTAATTCTGGGTGTTCTCTGGTTGATTGAACTTCTAATCGTAATCATAATCGTAATCGTAAATCTCTGTAGCTCAAAAACTAAATCGAAGCTTGTTCCGATGACACACCGTCGATGTAAGATTGTAAGCTGAATATGAATAAATTAAGACTTAGCTTGATATTATAAAAAGAAAATAGATGAGTTGATTTTTTTTTGAACACTTATTAACCACAACCACAAACTTAGTGATTGGCATATTTGAATGAATAATGGTGTTGCAACGTAAGCTCTTAGGAAGGATAGAACTTTCAACTAAAGAATATGTAGCACTTATTCTAACTTAGTGAACAAATCAGTTGTGTGAAAAACGAATTTTGAAGCCAATTTCAATCGTGATTGAGTATCGGGTCACATCTAATAGAAAATGAAAAACTAAGCGCAATCTGAAAAGTAATGTTATAGCCTAAAAATGAATAAATAACAACCATAACATTCATAGTATAATCCAGTAAGAAGAATTAAAAACTAGTAGCATCTCTTTTTGAGACATTTTAGGCCTGGTATGGTTGGTATATACATGATTCTGATGAAAATAACTAAAAATGGATTTGAATCAGGCATAAGTCCTAGAGAATACATATGATCAAAGATATCCAACCATAAATAACTTGACTTGTATAAGCATGATCCAAATCGGACACCTCTTAGTCAAGTGAAAAGGAGTTATTCATATCCACTCATTCAGTCAAACTTGGAAAATTCATTACCAGAAGAAAACTAGAACCTCGAACGAAGCTTCCCATCATTAACAGTATCCCTTCTGCATTTATATGCAACAGCTGCCACCACCGATCAAGGCACTTCACAATTTTGAAAAGATTCAGTTCTTTTGATTTGAATTCAATCCGTTCCGTCGAAGCCAAGAGAATGGACAATGACGGTCGCAGCCTTAGGATCAACGGAGTCGATGGAATCAACCTCACTCCGTTATCCAAGGCCGACGAAAACTACTACCGACCCACTGAACTCAAGGCTTTCGACGACACTAAAGCCGGCGTTAAAGGCTTAGTCGACGCCGGAATTACCGAAATTCCCCGTATCTTTTACCACCCACTGGAGGAAGATGACTCCGGCGAAACCCAAATCCGTATTCCAGTGATAGACCTCGAAGGCGTCGCCAAAGATTCACTCAAACGCAAAGACATTGTTGAACAAATCCGTGAAGCTTCAGAGGAATTGGGTTTTTTCCAGTTGATTAACCATGGAATTCCGGCAAGCGTTCTTGAAGAAATGAGAGAATCTGTTCGGAGATTTCACGAACAAGACACGGAAGTGAAGAAACAATTCTATACACGGGACCTCATGAAGCCATTTGTTTACAATAGTAACTTCGATCTATACTCTGCAGCGACCACCAATTGGAGGGACACCTTTAGCCATGCTAGTGCTCCAAACCCTCCCAATCCACAGGACTTGCCGGAAATTTGCAGGTATATGTGCTGATTTTGAACCAAAACAAAATACTCTGTTACTAACCTCTGTTTTGTGCAGAGATATTCTGGTGGATTACTCAAAACGGGTGATGGAGATTGGAAAATTACTGTTTGAATTGCTGTCGGAGGCTCTCGGTCTGAACCCAAATTACTTGAACAACATAGGCTGCAGTGATGGGCTTGCATTTGTATACCACTATTACCCTGCATGCCCACAGCCGAAATCGACCATTGGCATATCCGAGCACTCTGACACTGACTTCATCACAGTGCTGTTACAAGACCACGTCGGCGGCCTACAGATTCGTCATCAGAACAAATGGATTGACGTGTGTCCTGTCGCCGGTGCGTTAGTCGTCAACATCGGAGATCTTATGCAGGTAAGTCTGCAGCATCCTCCCTGTTTCGACGCACATATGGATCGCCAAACTATGTTGGACACCCTTTAATTAAATTGGATTTTTTGATGCAGCTAATAACAAATGACAGGTTCAAAAGCGTTAATCATAGGGTTGTGTCGAAACATGAGGGTCCGAGAATATCAGTGGCGGGCATTTTTTCGACGCTTGTTTTGCCAAGCAACAAACTTTATGGACCCATCAAGGAATTGTTATCGGAAGAAAATCCTGCAATATACAGAGAAACCACCGTCAGAGACTTCAGTATCCAGTTCCGGTCGGACGGCCTTGGAACTTCTACTTTAAAGCATTACAAGCTGAATCAAGCAGAGGTTTAAATTGCAAGGAAATGGACGAAGATCATAACAGTTCTTTATATCATCCGTTGTAATAATTTTCTTTCAGTTCCACTTCGCTTTATAGTAATACTTTTGTATGACTTTACGTTAAATTTCAATAATAAAATTGTATCAGATTCTTATCCCAAATCTCATGAATATTTTACCGGCTGCCTGAGTTCGGCGAGTCCCCTGTTCCCGGTGAAGCCCAAATGAGCATTCCTGTGATAGACCTCGAAGGCATCGACAGAGGTTCATCCAAAATTGTATCAGTTATTTTAATCCTTGAATTCATTTGAATTTGGAGTTGAATGGCGTCTGGGTGAGATGCCAATGACTTTAAGATTGTGATGCAATTTCCATTTGTTTAATCTGAAGTCAATTCCCGAGTGCTAAACTGCGACACGTAACCATGTAAGGCCTTCCTCTCTTTTTTCCTCTCCAATTCCCCTTTTGCTCATTCAATCTTACGATTTCCCAACACGCCGCTACGCCATGAATGTTCATCAGCTTTCTGCAAAACCACTTTCGAGTCCCGGTAATCCCTCATCAATTTCTTTGTAATTTCGAAATCGATTCAACTCCTCGATCTCTTTCTTTGTAATTTCCTTTGCCGCAACTTTTTGGTTTTGGGGTACTCTGATTTTCTCGATGGTGGAAGGGCGTTCTTGAGTTTCTTCGATAGTTATGAGAAGATGGGTGATTCACTGGATCGGATTTTGAGAATTGGAGGTTTCTGCTGAATTTGGGAAAGAAGAAGATGAGGGATTTTCCAGGGAGTCCTGGGACTGTGATGGGGCTAATTCTGAGGATTTTGCAGTTTGTTTTTGCTGCTGTCTCGATTGCTTGTATGGCTTCGACTGCTTACTTCTTCAAATTCACAGCTTTTTGGTTTGTGTTCTTTGCTCCCTTTTTAGTTCCTCTGTTTCACTTGAATACAATCTGATGATTCTCCATGCATCTAATTAGTTCGATCTTAGTCTTATAATCAACCCATGAAACTACGGTCAACCTTGAACCATCCCCTGTGATAAAGCAAACTGGTTGTTTATTATTTGCACCACGAGCTGTTTAAAAGGCTCAAACTGTAGCAATTTCATATCATATAGATGTTTCATTGTACCTTTCCTTGCCACAAGTACTGAAAATGACTATCTTTCGACAATTTGGATGATCAAAGTTCAAGATTTGGGGTTCCTGTTGATTGCTGACAATGACCAAAAGTATCCATCTGCATAGAGCATTGAAAATCAGTCAAGAAAAATGGAGATGAAAACATGTGCAGTTCTCTAATTGGATATTCTTTTAGATTACCTATTTTCTCCCACCATAGCCTTGAGACCAGTCCATCTTGTTGCAATGTTCCAAAACACATAGGATTTCACATAAAGAATACTTCTTGTTCGATGTTCTTACCATTTATCCTTTGTGCAGCTACCTGATAGCTTCATTGGGGTTGCAAATCACCTGGAGTTTTGTGCTAGCATTAATCGATGCCTATGCACTGGTAAAAAACAAAGCCCTCCAGAACTCTCTGCTCATTAGCCTCTTCGTCGTCGGGGATTGGGTAAGTCTCCATTAAACTTTTTCACCGACTTTTTTATGCACAACTCTAAGTTTCATGTGTCATGTTGCAGATTACAGCAACATTGACACTCGCAGCAGCTTCTTCTTCTAGTGGGGTAGCAATACTGTATTTCAACGACTTGAACATCTGTGGTTTTATTGGGGAATGCCAAAAATACCAACTCTCTGTCGCCTTTGCATTCCTCAGCTGGATAACTGTTGCCACTTCTTCTCTTATCATGGTCTGGCTATTGGCCTCCAGTTAAACCGTTTGTTGTACACTCAATTTCAAATGTTGCACAGTTTTTATTTCATCGATTCCAATTTCGAACTATCAAATCCTACTCATTTGATCCATTTTAATCTTCTTCTTTTTTAACATTTAAGTTCTTCCCCTTCATGAGATAAAATCTCGAATGGTCAATTTCTTTTTTTCTTTACCAACTTGTGAAGTAAAACTGTTACAAATTAAACGATTTTTCAACTGGTATATACAAGACGATAAGTGCAGGATAACTTACTGCAAAGGAATAGACATTTCAAGAAGTTCAATCCTTACCTTGCTTACATCCTATGAGGTTCATCTTCACAGCTTCATGCTTCTACCACTACACAAATTCGAGCCTCTGCAAATAAGGTTATTAAAGGAGAAGGCATAGCTTCAAACTATAATCGAACTTCCGCAGGAAGTCGGAAGAACAATAGAGATGGAAAGCTTATACAAATTCAAATGAAAATAAGTGTGGATTGAACTGAGAATAGTATCATAAATATAATGGACATTGGGTTGGAAATATATAAAGAGAGTATCAAACGAAATCCTTGCAAATTGTGCTTCCATTTTGCAACTGATAGTTTACAAGAAAAATCGGGAAGTATTGAGGGAAATACTTACATGTTGGTGAACAAAAAATAGATGGATGAAAGAAAAAGAGACTCTAATTGTTTAAAGGTGGATAATTGAACTAGGCAGCAGGAGGCCTGAGCTCATGATCTTGAGATGTATCGCGTACTGATGGAGGAAGATATTGCCACATTGGGATCAAACCATAACCAGGAAAAACAGCCATCTTACCTGGAGCAGCATGATATGCAGCTGGATGACCAGGGATAAGCCCTGGAGGTGGGATGGCTATAGATTTCAACTGTCGTTCGATTCTTTCTTTGTCTTCCTTCAAATTCATTCTCTCTTTCCGAAGATCATTCTTCTCTGCCTGTTGAAGAATTTATGCAAGCAATTTATGTCAATATCTGTTTCAATTTGTGACAATGTCATGCAAGTGGAAATGATAGCTAACCTTTAAGCACTCGACTTCTTTTAGCAACTTTTCATTAGTTTGTTTGAGCTCTTCGGCTTCTGTCTTGAGTTGGTTTAACACTCTAATGGCATCATCAAGAATGGCCGGCTTATTATTTTTGGAAGGCCTACCAGGTTCTAAAGCAATACTTAAATCTAGAAACCTGCACAAATTACCAACAAAAACAAAAGCTTTACACTTTGCTGCATGTCCTACGAACAACTGAGAGAAGCATTAACTCATCCCCTAATATCCCACAAGAAGTGCAAAATCCAAACAAGTGATTCTAATTTTGAATTCCCTTTTGGATGGCAAAGCATATTCATACACAGAACAGAAATACCATCAGGCTTGTCTCCCCATCATAATCATCAATAAAAATGGATGAAAAAAACACGAAAGATTATAGATGCTTGCCTATCATTTAATCTCTCTCTCCGCAACCTCTCACGACAAGCTTTTGAAGTTGGTCCAGCGCACGACCCATCTCGAGCCCTGAGAATTATTCAAGCGAAAAGCTTACAGGTAGATATAAGTGAAAAATTAAGGAAAAAGTTCACAATAGATCGCTTATTGACTAAGAAAAACAAATGATGCTAAAATTAAGTGAACCATGGGTTATGTTTATTTCCCAAGATACGAGCTATTTCCTACTGAAAGGGCTAGAACCACAAAAAGAGAGAACAAGTTGGCTAAAATTGATGTTTCCAAATCTATAAGCAACGATAAGGTCACCAATTCATGAGTAAGCCATTGACAATTCACTTGCAATATTTTACTGAAACCTAAAGTAAAACGCTAGGTCATGGATTTTCGAAAAACATGTCTTTGAGAAGCATAGAAACATAAACGGGGAGAACTGAAAGAAGTTGGTATCGCTGCAGACCAAAAGAACTACCTCTTCCGCGAATGATCGTTTTGTTCAGATTCAACACGCCCGGCTGAAACATCAGTATGCGCGCAACTATCCCTGCAAGCGAAACGAAATCCCTAAATTCGTGAAATGCTCCGTTCAATCAAACACGTGAAACAGAGAGTAGTTAAAAAGAGAACAAAATCGAAGAAGAGGAGAGGAAGGAGAGCAATGCAGTAATTAGTGTTGAAATATTGCCTGGAATCACTAGGTGGCCACAAAGGATCGAGCGAAGGGTTAATGATATTGTCGCCGTCGACGAACAAGGAGTAATCGAGAAAATCCCAACAACTCGAGTCCTCTAATGGATCCATCTGATCTGGAATCAAAGCGTCGTCGTCGACCGCAACTCTGATCCGAACTTGAATCTCATTTCGCGATCAAAGCTTTCGGGAAATGGGAACGAAGAGATTGATAAATCCATGGAAAATTAGGGAGTCGAAAAATGGAAAAAAGATGATGGCGGATTGGAAGAGCCAGTGATAAAGGAACACGTGTACCGCACATTGACCCCTCGATAGAGGGAATCTCGAATAAAGCGAAATTTTACCGCCGCCGCGTTTGTTTATCTGGTTGGGTATCATTGTCTGTTCCACCTGGTTGATCCGCTGCGTACAGCACCACCACAAAATTGTACAACCGCATCCCAACCTTTTAACAAAGAAATAAATTAAAAAATATCAAATATATAAAAGATTAAATCATTACTTCTTAAACAATAAAAACTAAATCAAAAAACATAAATTTGAGCACCTTCATATCTTGTAATAATATGAGTCTACCACTAGTCGATATTATTTTCTTTAGATGTTCTTTTTGAAACGCGTTGCTAGAGGAGACGCTAGGGGGAGGATTAAATACCCCTTATAAATAATATTTCGTTGTCCTCCCAAACTGATGTGAGTATACGCTAGAGAGCGGTTTCCACACGTTTGTAAAAAATGTTTCGTTTCCCTCTCCACTAATGTGTGATCTCACAAGTCACCCCTTCGCATTTTATGAAGGCAATTATCTCTAAATCGTATTATTTAAATTTATGTGGTTCTAAATTGAATCAAAACCTTAAAAAAATCTGACTTGGATGGATAAGAAGTTGGTTCTTTGGGCCATAAATAAAGTGATCACTTTCCAAGGATCAGCTAGAATTGGAAGTACCAACTCAACCATTTCCCCATGTGATTTAATGTGAATAAAATATAGTTTAAGATATCCATCACATCTGATATCCAAAAAGAAAGGGATAGATATGAAAACCAAAGCGTATCCAAGAACCAAACGAAATGACACTCCTTAGCTATGGATGAGGGAAACAGAAACCTTGTTATTCAACCTGAATGTATTTATTTGCATCTTGAACATAGAACGGATAGAAAAAGGGAATGATCAAATGACATGAGCTTCATTTTTGAGCTTGTCAATCAGTTCATCAACAGACGACAATACGACACCCGCTTTTCTTTTCGGAGGTTCCGTAACTTCAACGACCTCTAAATCTGGCTTCACGTCCACATTTAATTCCTGTGGAGTGAACTTCTTTATCGGTTTCGATTTCGCTTTCATTATGTTTGGGAGCGTAGCATACCTTGGTTGATTCAGCCTCAAATCAGTTCTGCATGACAACCCAAAACAATTAGTTCCTTGATTGAAGATATCTAGATCTATGGAGTTATATAGGCAACTGGTTTTCTGAACTCTCTAAGAACTCAACATGATCACTAGACTTATAAAGGATGAGTAGTTTTCAGCATCAATATTTCAAGCAATTCGAGCTCGAGTACAAGGAAATCTGAATCTGAAATATCGACATTTCAAATATAAGTTCGAGAAACTAACGTGATTACGGCGGGTAAGTCCAAACAGAGAGTCTCAAGACCACCATCTACTTCTCTGTCCACTGTCACTGCCTGCTTCTCCTTGTCTATCACAACCTACTGGAAACAAGGATCAGAGTCATATCATATTCTCTACACAGCAGGCAAGGTAGTTTCAAGCAATGTAAAATTGAAGAGAAGCACATAATCATTCTCAAATTCTCTTGGCACCTATTTGCAAAATCTAAGAAAGGTTATAATACATAATAAATACGAAATTGTACGTGCCAGAAGTCGAATGAAGTTTAAAACGATTTTGAGGAGAGATTGACCAGTATAAACTAGACAGACATTGAAAGAGAACTTCGAGTTCCATTATGCAGAGATGAAACGTACACGTTGACATTTTGGGCAAATTTTAAGTTCCATGGGCATGATAGCTTTAGCACGACAACATGAACGTCATATCAGCAACTTTCGTGTTCCATTGTTTTGATAACTACGTGTATCCACGCCAATCCTAATACACTTGGTATCAAAAAATCTCAATAGCTTATGTTTGAATCTAGAAATGAGCAAATCTCAACCTGTAACAGCTCAAGCTCACCGCTAGCAAATATTGTCCTATTTGAGCTTCCCTTTTGGACTTCCCCTCAAAGTTTTTAAAACGCGTCTGCTAAGGAGAGATTTCCACACCTTTATAAAGAATGTTTCGTTTCCCTCTCCAACCGATGTGGAATCTCACTATCCACCCCCTTCAGGTCCTAGCGTCCTCGCTGGCACTTGTTATTCTCTCCAATTGAGGTGAGCTCTCACACAACCCATCCCATGGTGAGTTATATCTATTGATTTCTTATAAATTTCTTAGTAGTTGCTCAAAATAAACTACTCAAACCTAATGGAACGCAGCACCATGTATTAAGCAGTGGATATTGGAGCAGAATCTCAAAGTACTCAATTAAGTATTCTTATTGCTGCATGAATCATGTAAAATGTATATGCTTCAAGCTAACCTTCGAAGCAAAAGTCCCTTGAGGCCAGTTCAGAAGACCTGCAACCATCTGCCCCGTTTGATTACAATCATCATCAATAGCCTGCAATTCCAGAGTCAGAAAGCTGAAAATGGATATCAACATACACAAGAACAAACAACCAAATTCCACAATCCTAAATTCCAATGACATATTCCCCATCATCATGTCATGACCCATATGTAAATGGTCCAAGCAAACACCCAGATTTATCAGAAAAGCCCAATTCAAGATCCCCAAATTTATCAGAAACCCAAATCAACAAAATTAGAGCAACTAATCGCATGTACTCAAAATTGAAAGATGACCTGTTTGCCTAGTAAAAGAAGCCCAGGCTTCTCAACCTCAATAAGGGCTTTGAGAAGCTTAGCAACAGAGAGAGGATAAAGGGGTGCAGTGGCTTCCACATGAATGCCCCTATCAGCACCCATCGCGAGGCCCGTCCTGAGAGTATCGACGCACTGAGCCGGACCCATACTGACCGCCACGACCTCAGACGCCAAGCCAGCTTCCTTGATACGCAGGGCTTCCTCGATTGCAATCTCGCAAAAGGGGTTCATCGACATTTTCACGTTCTGGGTCTCAACGCCCGTCTAATTTTACAGTTTCAAATAGGGTGAGTCGTCTTCTAACAAAACAAATCAAACAATGCAAAATTATAGAAAGTAAACTGAAGAATTGATGAAATCGATTCTTACTCTGTCCGCTTTCACTCGGATTTTAACGGCGTAATCGACGACTCGCTTAATGGCGACCATGATCTTCATCTTGATCGTTGTATTGTGTATCGCTAAGGGTTTGTTCTTCGCGCTTTTGGTGGGGAATTCGAGTTCGCCACGGAAAGAGAAGAGAACCAGCTGTTGAAATCTCTCTGGAAACGGAACTAAACATACTTCAAACTTAATATTCGGCAAGAAACCTTTCGCTATTATCTCTTTTCTTTTAATTACTATTTATTCATAATCATTATCATTTTAATTAATTCATAAACTTAAATATGTTGATCTTTGGCACAATATTACTCATTCTTATCTTGAAGTTATTAATAAAAAGAGTTTTAATTAAAAAAGAAAATGGTATAACAAGTGGATCATTTGGGCCGAAATGGAAACGAATTTGTTGTTGGGTCGTGTCGGACAAGACTTAAACAACTGACCCATTGATGAATGAACCATACGAATTATGAAGCCTGTGGGAGTGTCTTATAAATAGGCACCCATCGGCCATCGCCGCTGCACTCCCATGGCGGTTCTGTTGCAGCGCCGCCTGACGAGTCCATTTAAACACGAGGACCTAATTGTATAAGTGATGAAAAACTTGAATACCTCAGCAGCTACAAATAGAAAATTAAAAACGAAAACTTCGTTCTATATACAACAATTTCACCGTCCATTTGATGAGATCAAAACCCAACACAGTCCATGCTCGTGTGTTGACGATTAAAACACAACATTTAATGTCAAATTATGTGTCCTCCCACCCTTTCCCTTCTTTGTTAAGAGACCAAAATCAAACACTATTCCAATACATGGGTCCTAATACCCTCGCATCTGTGATGCTAATGTTAGACGAACACGACTTTCCACAATGGTATGATATTGTCTACTTTGAGCATAAACTCTCGTGCCTTTGCTCTTGGTTTCCCCAAAAGGCCTACCAATGAGGTTAGTATTCCTCCCTTATAAACCCATGATCATTCCCTAAATTAGCCGAGGTGGGACTTCCATCATCCAACAACTACTAAATTAGTCGAGGTGGGACTTCCATCATCCAACAACTAATACTATCCTTGAAAGACCCATTTTAAAGAATATCCCTCAAGACACCCATGATTATTCCTTAAATTAGCCGACGTGGGACTTCCATCATCCAACAACTAATACTATCCTTGAAAGACCCATTTTAAAGAATATCCTTCAAGACACTCGTCTTTCAAAGTTCACCTTCATTTATGTGTCACTGGATAACTCACTTGCCACAACGTCTGAGAATGGTCGAGAGCTCACATCATGACTCTAATATATTTATGGTAATAATATATTTATGGAAATGTGGAGTGTGGTGGATTAGAATATTGGATATTTTACAATTTGCACACGTGGCCCTGAAAGCAGGACCATGGAGGTTGGTAGGGGTGTCATAATCTGCCACGTTCTAAAATCTCTAGTGGGGGAGGATCGAACTGGGCAGACCAGGTCAGCACCGTTGACATTGTCAAAACAAATTTAGACAGCTCGGTTTAGCATATAATTATAATTACAAAAAGTAAATGTAAAAAGAAGAAGAAAAAAAACGGTCAATCTTCTCGGTTTAGACCGTATATAATTTCATGAAATATCCAAACGACACGTCGTCCACTCCCCTCTTTCTAGAACGAGAGATATGTCTGTGTCGTTCTAAGTTTTTCGACGTCTACGTGTCTTTTTTGGTTTGCTTGTACTTCAATATAGTCAAACTTTATTGGTTTGAAGCATTTTTACCATGTTCAATTATATTTTTATAACAGTATTAGATCATTCTTATTTTATAGAGATTGTCGTAGGAGCGTTGAGACACCACACTCTTATGCATTGGACTCCCGGCGTCGACATAGTCCAATATATCGATGTCATCGTCTCGGCCACTATGCAATCATGCTCGACAAATTTTAAACATCGACACACACCCAATATCTAATTCTTTTCTCTTTTTGTCTTGTTTTTGTAGTTACAATGTACCACCACCCATAATCATCGTCTTCACGAAAAGGAAACAAAGTTAAATCAATTTGTTGTATATGTGAAGTAATATAAGTATGAGTGGCAAAGAGGAAACGTTGATGCGACATGGGATTGGAGAGAAAGCCACCAACTTTTTATTGCCATAAAAAATCAAGAATTTAACATTAAAAAAACAAAAAGAATCCTAGAAAAGCCCATAAGAAAGTGAATGGGTGAAAGCATTGTTAGCCACCACCACCTTCAACAAAGCATCCAGATGCATTGGACTCTAAATCCATTGCTTTCATACAGATTATTGTGCATATAATAATTGACCCTTTTCGTAATTTCACCATATCAATTTAATTTCCCATAAAAACATTAAATATGGAGTTTAAATTTTCAAGCTTTAACAATTATCGACACAATTTTTTTTTTTTAACAAGAACGCACGTGGGATTCTTCCCACGTCTATAAATATGAAACCATGTCATGCAATATAATAAAATAAAAAAAAATTAAAAAAAAAAAAAAACATTAATTAAGCTCCATGGACGAGAGTGGTGGCCGTGGGAGAGGTTATGCAGAGGATTCGTCGACGGCCGGAGGCAGCAGAGAGATCCGTTACCGGGGAGTACGACGGCGTCCATGGGGCAAATTCGCGGCTGAGATACGCGACTCTAGAAGGCAAGGAATACGCATGTGGCTCGGGACTTTCAACACGGCGGAAGAAGCCGCGCGTGCTTATGATCGAGCGGCATATAGCATGAGGGGCCATTTAGCCATTTTGAACTTTCCCAATGAATATCCACTCACCACCGCCGCCGGCGGTGGTGGATTTTCCTCTTCAGGTGGGTCGTCTTCAATGTCAATGCGGCCAAATGAAGTGATTGAATTTGAGTATTTGGATGACAAAGTGCTTGAAGATCTTCTTGACTGTGGTGAAGAAAGTGATAAGAAAACCTAAACATCCATACCCTGGTTCGAATCACCATCAATTCACCCACAATCAAAATCAGCTTGATTAATACAAATTTTCAATCAATTAAAGTAATCAGAAGGTATAATAAATAATTTTGTACGTATATATATACTTGCATGATGTTTACTACTTTGCATGCATAAAGCTATCCCAATGAATAACCAAATCTACTTAATTAAGCTAATCATACAAATGATTAACATAATTCACACGTCCATAATAAATTGAATTGTATAATTATTAACACACCGTTTGTCATGTCTCTCCATAAATATTTGTCTAAATATCTGAAATGCTGACGTACACACGACCCGTCGTAAAGGTAAGACAAATTATTAATGATTAAACTCGGTTTAATTATTACTAATTTTTGGATTTGGGATAGTTAATGAATGAAAAGGAAAAGGGCGCCGCCACCCAAATGTGGATGCCCATGATATGGACTCTTAACCTACTACCTTTGCCATGGAACTCCAAAGCTGACATAAACTACCCTTTTAAATTTTGTAAATTTATATTTAATTCTGTATTTAATACGTTTTCAATATATAATTTTTGTGTGTTGGGTAAATTAAGAAAAAATGTAAAAGGAACAAAAACGAAGGAATCCATATCCCACAGAAGTTGGGTTCGTGAGATTTGACCAATCACAATTAGACGAAGATTCTCCCACATCGGAGACTCAAGTGGGAGTGAAAGTATTGGTCAACGCCATATAAAAGCCTCACTAGTTGTTCATTTCCCATTTTGGTTTACTTGGGATCCAAGCTTTTTGACTTCTTCTTCATTAATTAATTAATTATATCAATCTTTCTTTCCTCTTTTAATGAACACACCAACGTAATCTCATAAATATTGTTACCGTTTAAATTTTATTACCGTTTAAATTTTATTTTATTTTAGTTTATTTAATTAAAACTTTGGTCGTTAGTTTTGTATCATTTTTATGAAATAAACAGAGAACGTGCATATTGTAGGCTAAGGATAAAATGAGAAAGATTTAATTTTATTAAATAATTACGTGGATGATAACAAATAGAATTCATAGAATAACAATTTGGCCCGCATATCATACCGGATATTAAGTCAACAATTTCAACACAACCCTAGATTTGTAGTAAAAAAACGTTCATCAACCGTAGCACATGGATTCCTAGTCTTTTAATTTTTCATAATTTTGTTGAAAATTATTGAGAGTAGTAGTCCCGTAGAAACGTGTCATTTTTGAAAACCAAAATGACAATTCGAGTAACGATGAACCCTCATAAAGTAGCGGGGAAATCATGATAATAAAAAATTAGGATTCTGTTTATTAAATTTCTTTAACCTAAATTTCAAAGTTGACGAAAACAATTTTAAAAAAATAATAATAATAAAAACTATTAAAGAATTTAGAAATAATTTAAAACAGTGAAAAACCAAACAAAAAACATATCCAAAAGGAATTAAAAACAGAATATCATTGTCATATGCTTTTGAAATTCAATATAAGAGGAAGAGAGGTGAAGTTGGTGTGGAAGAATTTTTTATTAATTCAATTCATTTTATATTTATTTTAAGCAATAAATAATAAATCATTAATTCACTTTGCAAAATTCGATGTCGATTTGGCAGAAAAATATTCAACAACTTGCACTATATTAATATTCTCCCTTCCCCTTCAACAATTTTTTATTAATTGGGTTTTTATATGAAAATTAATCTTAATTGCATGAAGAAAACATTGAATTGATTTGAAGTAAGTAAAGCATGTTTTGTGAGATATTAATAAAAAGGAAGAGGGTTAATTAAGGAGTAATAAGAGTTATGTAGATTATTAAGGGCTTAATAAAAGGTAGGGCAAAACCCAAATACAAAGCTGTGTTTTTTTAATTATATGCTGTTCTTCTTCTTCTTTTTCTCCTCTTGTGCAAGAAGGTCATCCAAAACTCGGCCGTCCAGATACTCGAGCACGATAACTTGGTGTGGATCAGGGTTAGAAGACGAGGATCCAGCGTCTCCGGTGTCGAAACCTCGATTGATGGGAGCAGAAGAAGGAAAGAAGTGAGGAGGGTGAGGAGGAGAACCCATGACACGAGCATAATATTCACCAGGGAAATTCAAGCTAGCAAGATGGCCTTTCAAGTGAAATGCCATCCGATCATAAGCCCTAGCTGCATCCTCGGCGGTGTCGTACGTGCCGAGCCATTGTCTGGCTCCGTTCTTTGAGGGGTCTCGAATCTCGGCAGCGTATTTACCCCATGGTCGACGGCGCACTCCCCGGTACTTGATCCCGTCGTCCCCTTGCTTTTGTTGATCCTTACCCTTACGAGAATCCTCCATTGGGAAGGTTTGTGTGTGTGTGTGTGTTGTGTTTTGAAAATTGAAAGGGAGTTGATGAAGGATTTATAGTGGGGAGTTGAATTTGACCAAAATTCGATTCTCAGATGTGTCCTTAGAAAAATGGCATTCAAAGAGGGTTATGTGTAAATCTCTTTTAAGTTTGATACAGCATTTTTAAAATACGATTCTCATTCTCATAACCCTTCCATTTCTCCTTTCCTCCTTGCCTACGAACAAAAATCTTAGCTTATTTTTTTATTTTTACTGCATATTTAATAGTTTATGTCACTAATTATGATACCCCTTTTTTTTTTTTTTTAATATTCTTTTTCTCGACCATATATTATTTGCTTTTTTTTATTTTATTTTGTATAAATCTAACACTATTTATTTACTTCTAAATTATAGAAAATAAATAATAGTCGTTTATTTCATTTCTATGCTTCAATCTATGACCTAACACTTTCTTATTTCTCCCTTTTTTATATCGTCTTCAATACCCTCTTCAATCAAGGGATGCTCGTTAAAGCGAGGAGAAAAGAGAATAACGAAATTACTAAGGGGCCGGTATTAATAAGATTGTGTGTTAGTTAATTATGTGTTTGAGTTTAATATACAAAGACTTTGTTCTAATTTGTTGTGATCATGTGAGATCCTACATGGATTAAAAAGGAAGAACTAGTGTCAACGAGAATGTTGGACCCCAAAGGAGAGTAGATTGTGAGATGCCACATTGATTGGAGAGAGGAACGAGTGTTATTGAAGACATTGAGACCCAAACGGGGTGAATTGTGAGACCAATTCAGAAGGTTCTCCGCCATCAAAGCTAATATTAGTTGGCTGAGATTCCCAATTTTGTTGAGTTTGAGAGAAGATATTTTGATTTGTGGAATTTGTGGAATTTTATTTTTCAACTAGAATTTCTTTAGACCTATTTGATTGTCGGTAATATTTAAAATAAATAAATAAATAAATAAATAAAATCACATCCTTTACTAATAATTAATAAACATTTGTATATTAATAATTGTGGAGTCAATTTTAAGATCCTGCATCTCAAAACTACTGTTGTTGGGTGGATTTCAGAAGCTATTTTGATGCTATAAAATAATAGAGTTAGGGAAGAACCTAATCTTTTTTAATAATAATAATAATAATAATAATAAAAATAAAAAGTATTCTCCAAATAAATTATGCCTCATTGTAATAACTTTTATTAAATTTTCCAAAGAAATAAAACAATAAATATAAAGTTAATTATGTTTAGATTAACCAAATCTATTTTTATTAGTAATATATAGTTTATGATTAGATATTTAAATAATTATAAGCAACCCATGGATTATGTGAGCCGCTAATTTTCCAAAAATAAATAAATAAATAAATAATGTGTGGATGTGGAGATGTAGAATAAAACATGCAAGAAAATCTAATTTGAACGAATAAAATCCAAATCCCAACATAAAGAAGCTTTTATCCACTTCCTGTTTTCTCTATATTTGTCCCCTCCAATTTCATTTAATTCATTCAATTAACATATATATATATATATATATATATATATATTAACCAGGGGCATAATTGATATTTATTTAAAAGAAAAATAGTTTTCACTAATCCATGTCCAAACCAGTTTAAATATAGTCCAACAACAGATCCAAAATGGCCCCAACAAATCAGTTTGTTTCTAGACGGCCCAATAACGGGAAACACGGTGGAAATGTTATTATTTTCTTAATTAATGAGCCAAAAATCCACGTAAGACCCATGGGTTGTAGAAATAATAGAGTTAGAAATTAAGTTGTAGAATTTTCAAACATTTCTTCTAGAAGCTTGGTTCCACCACTCTTCAGCTGAAGCTTCCTATAGAGAACCAAAATTTGAAATTTCTACAACTTAATTTCTCTCTCTCAATCTCTTTCTTCCTTTATTTTATTTCCTACCAAATCTTTTCTTTTTAATGTATATATATTTCATAAACTCAAGATTTAGCTTTATTATCATTCTTACCTAAAATTTATGAATGAATGCTACATATGCTTTTATAATTGGTTAAACATATTTAAATTGTATTTAGAGTAGAGAACGTATTAGAAAGTTAAAATTGTCTGACACCTTTTAAGATTTAAAATTAAAATTCTAAATCATCGCGAAGATGTTAAAAGTTGAAAATTAAATTATAGTAAAATTTAAGAAAGTTTATAATATAAATTTAAAAATTAAAATAAATAATAACTTCAAATTCTCAAACAACATGAGAGATTTCGTTATGAAATATATTAATATAATTATGTGATATCCCACGTCAATTGGAGAGATGAAACATTTATTATAATGTTGTAGAAACCTCTCCCTAGTAAATGCATTTTAAATTATGAGAGCTCCGACGGTTACAAATGGTATCAAAGCTAGACATCGGGTTGTGTGTGAACGAGGATGTTGGGTCCCAAAGGGGTAGATTGTGAGATCACATATCGATTGGAGAGGGAAACAAAAAGTCAAAATATAACAATATCTACTAGTGGTAAGCTTGGACTCCTATGGCCAAGTCGTGCTCATCGACGCAAATACTAGCCTTGCGTGAGGGTGTGTGGGAGCCGTGCTTGCCCCCGCTTGCGTGGCCTAGTTGCTCTTGAGCATGCGTGCCTTGTTGGCACTTGTATAGAGACTAACTAAAAATTAATAAATTAATAGTCTAAAAAAGATAATGTTTTGTTTAAATTTGAATTAAAAATAAAGTAGTATAAATTGACGGTTGAAGTCAAAGATGTGGAGGGTCGGGTTGGATAATTTATTTTTTTCACAAGTCATTCCCAAACCTAAATTTATAAGACTTTTTTATTTTATCTCTCTTCGATGAATAAATAAATTAATAAATAAATATCATTTTCGACAAATTTATGAAACAAAATTACACAATTAACCTCATAAGTTTAATAATTGTTAGACGCTCAGGCGTGAGGTATAATAAATGAAAAAGGGACATCTCTACATAAATTAAAACCTCAATAATGTATGAAAGGTCAAACTACGACTGCCGAGTTCTACAATCAATCTCTGTCCCTTCCTTTTCACAATTGGAGGCTAAAAAGGGTAATTCAAATTTGTACTATTTACTTCGACGATGAAAATTTTGTAGTAAAAGTAAATTTAAAAAAAGAGGTAAAAAGGATAAAAACTCAAAACTCTTATTAACTGCTGTTAAACCACCAATCAGAATGGTCCATGCAAACAAGACTGATCTCCAATGGGTCACGTGAGCGACACGTGTCTGAAACCAGCAGCAGTTCGTCATCATACTACCCGACAAAAATCTGCTGACATCAGCAAAACTATGGCCGCCATGACTTCAATTCACGCATGTGTACAATTAATCTGCTCCTTCCACAACGACGAAAACATTATAAATTAATTAAATATGAAAATACTTTTCCCCGAAAATACCCCCAAACCCTCACTCATCTTCCCTTTTTGCCCTTATCATTTTCCCCTCTTTTTTCTTTTTTCCTATTTTTTAGTTTAATATTCGGTATATATAACCACAAAATGCGGCCTCATAATTTCCTCGCCCAAACGACTGAGCTTCAAAGCCCACAATTTTGAATCAAATTCCAATCTTTCTGAATTTCATGGATTACGCCGGATTCTTCTCCTCTGTTTCCGACTTCTCCTCGGAAGCCTCCTTCGGCTCGCCGGAATCCTGTAATTTTCTTCCTTTCAATGAGAATGACTCAGAGGAAATGCTTCTGTTTGGGCTGATCTCCGAGGGCACACGGGAATCCTCCGACCCCAGTATCGGAGCGGTGCGAGTGAAGGAAGAGGAGGTCGATTCTGTCGGCGAAGATACCCGGAAGAAGGAAAGGCCTTATAGAGGGGTTCGCCGCCGGCCATGGGGTAAATTCGCGGCGGAAATTAGAGATTCCACTAGACATGGGATAAGGGTATGGTTGGGGACTTTTGACAGTGCGGAAGCCGCCGCTTTGGCCTACGATCAAGCCGCGTTTTCGATGAGGGGTGCTGCCGCAATTCTAAATTTTCCCGTGGACAGAGTAAGGGAGTCCCTTAAAGAAATGAACTTCGGCGGAGGCGAGGCTGCTGATAGTATCACCGACGTCGGCGGGTCTCCGGTAATAGCGTTGAAAAGAAAACACTCGATCAGAAGGAAAGCCATTAGCAAAAAGAACAAAGAGAGGGATTTGAGGATCCAAAATGTGATGGTTTTGGAAGATTTAGGCGCAGAGTATTTGGAAGAACTTCTGGGCTCTTCTCAAAATAGCATCCCCTGTTCTTTCTAAATCAAAATTATAATTTCCTGTTAATATATATAAAAATATATTTGTTTAATCTCACCAGACAAGAAGAAACAAAATGCTTCAAAATGTAAGACCTTGGAGAAGATGATCATATTGTTTTATTTTTTTTTTTTTTTTTACTTTTTTACTTTTTTGTGTTGTTGTAAAGCAGGGGGGAGAAGGTGAGTTATCCTTGTAGCTCTGGATAGGCTCGACTCAAATATCTTTTTTTTTTATTATTATTTTTTCCAATTTTTAATTTTAAATACAATTATTAAACGAATGTTGCCCAATAAATGTAGACTTTTCTCTACCATGTGTACTATAAAATTCACATCTCAATAATTATTTGCATTAAAAAAATAACAGAGTAACTGTAAAAACTGGAAAATCAACCTCGTTCATTACATAGTTTATTATAAAGTAGATAAAAAATGATCGGTGGGATCAAAAGTACCCGTTGGATCTAAAGTCCAATTTTCATTAATATTTACGTTTAAATAAAATACAAGGTTACAACTAATACCTAAAAATAAATAAAATATACTACTAATCAAAGTAAATAATATTTAATATATATTTTATAATTAATTATTATAATATATTATTCAAATATTATATCTCAACCGATTAATAAAAAACCTAATATATATTATTTATAACGGTTTGAATTCACGACTAAAATATTGTTCTCTTTATATTTATCTTTAAAACTCGTATGTTATGGCGAGTTATAAAAAATGTTTCGTTTTTTCTCTTTAGCTATCGTGGGATTTCATATTATTCTAACATACATCCCATAAATAAACGAATTAGTGATAAATAAAAATGTTAAAATGTGTATGTTTTATTATTTTTGGGAAGCTTCGAGCTTGCTTCAATTGGATAATTTAGAAGATGATGAAATTGCGTGCTTGACTGCCTTGCCGTCACCTTTCCGCAGCTCCAAGCAGAATCAAGATTGTCTTCCTCTTTTTATTTATTTATTTATTAGTTTTGTTTTTATCTATGAATTCGTAATTTTATTTTCATAATTTTATTAATTTCGCTTAAATTATAAGGGTGGTTACAAAATTTCTTGTATTGTATTGGGAAATTTTCTCGATTATTTGAAATTTTATAATTATTATTATTATTGTTTTGTGATTATTTTTTAAATATTTTATACAAATCTAGGCTCATAGATCATTAGTAGCTTAAAAACTATGGGTGAGATTTAAATAAAAAATTAAATTATGGGCACCAATTGTTTTACCCAAAATGAACAACCCAATAAAGGATTGGGACTTGTCTGAGTTGGCACAATAGGAACCAAACCATCCAATTCAATCACGTGGTTCTTGACTGTTCTAGGTCAAAGTCTTGGTCAAAATCCCAACCAAACTACTACTACTTATTATTATTATATTATTTACTCTACACCATGCTGACGTGGCTTCTTTTCCATTTCTCTTCCTCATGGATATTGGATACCACAAAATTCCTTTTCCCAATGTCTTTTATTATTTTCTTTTCCAAAAAAAAAAAAAAAAAAAAAAAAATTGATATATTTAATTTGAAGTTCTATCAATTTATTCATTTAATATGTTTCATTTTATAAATTAATATTTATTTTTCTTTTATATTATTCTCAATAATGCAATACCGTGAAGAAAATGATTTGGAATGATTAATGAGCCCAATCTACTTTATATTTGGGCCGACGAAAGATCTCATGGGTTCACATTTTAATGGGCTGAAGCCCAATTACGCTAGCCTGATTATTATTGGAACCAAGAGATCCAAGCCCAATAAAATTCAGTGTTATATAAACTTTAATTTTAGGAAAAAATTTAAAATTTTATATCGTCAGTTCTCTTAATTGGTAGAATTCTTAAAATTTAAAGATTTAATGGTTTTTTTTAATGTAATAAATAAGTAAAATTTAAAGTTAAAAAGGTAAAAAATTGAAATCAATCCAAAAGGTTTGAAACGTTTTGTATGTTTAACCAATTAAAAATTTTGAGATTAAATTATGCCTTTAAAATTTTATTTTCGTACTTAAAACTTTAAATTTCTTCAGAAAAATATCACTTAATTTATAAAAAAAAAAACATATTTTTGATATAAATAACGAAAATTGTTGTAGTGATTAATTAGAAATGGTGACATTTTTTTAAGAGCAAATTGTCAAATAATTAATTATTGTTGCACAAAAATGGCATGAGAATATAATAATATTGTTATTTTGTAGTTAAATTTACTTATATTAAAAAAAGATTGTAAAAATGTCATTGAAAGGGATAAGGACAACGACTTATATATATATATATTAATATGCACAAATATTGAAATTAAAAGCTCAATTATTTACATTAGACGTAGAAATTTGACTTTCCTTTTTTGCGATATTTAGTTTAAAATTTTAGATATAAAACCACCTTTTTTAGTACAATAACATAAAATATATATGCGTTGTCCTAATTTTAGAGGCCCCATAATATTTTGTAAACAATATGCTTATTTAATAAGCTGTTATTTTATTAATGAAATAATAATAATCATCATAATAAAATAATTGTGTACGATACCTATACAAGATATTTACCCTCGATGATGCAATATGCTGTGATCCGACGTCGTATGATAGGGTCAGATTGGTCGCGTGTGGAGGTTATTAGCCGTCGATTTAGAAATAGTTTTGACTTTTTAACATTGGGCCCCACTAGACTCTTCAATATTCCTTTTCTGATTTTAATTTTATTTCATTGGTTTAAATATCTAAATTTAAATATTAATTATTTTATACTAAAGTCAACCAAAATTAGTATTTTTTATATTAAAACAGGACCATGTGTTTTTCCCTACTATTTTTCTTTTATAATTATTAAAAAAAAAAGGAAAAAACAAAAAATAAAAAATCAGGGTGATTGAAATTTATGGACATTTCTAGTATTTAATATTATCTATGCAACACAATTTCCACAATTTTGGCTCAAAAGAGAAAAAAAAAACTAATGGATTTAAATAAATTACCAATTTTTTTTTTTTTTTTCTTGCTGAGATTGAGATGGCCAATAACCTTATTTGAATTAATATGAAATCAAATAAATATATAATTAAAATTCAATAAAATCAAGCAATGTTTACTTTCACATTAGAAGGTTTTATAAACCCACCACGCAAGTGGGCTACCGTAAATATTATATATATATTTTAGATTTTTAGTTTTGTTAGTTAAAAAATGTCAACGATTGTGAGCTACTCCAGCCGTATATGTGATGCTATATTGATGTATAATACAAAAGTCAACTCGCTGACTTTTATATTTGTACTTTCTTTATTGTTTTGAACACATGCAGATAAGGTCAACCAATTTAACTTACTCAATAATAAANTACCTTTTTTTTTTTTTTTTTTTTTGTCAACGACAAAATATCAATTTATTCCCGAAGTTATAGACTTATGTAAAAAGCTTCTAGAGATATAATATGGTATTATATGGTATTAGAGAACCGATTTTAGTATTCTTAAATATCAAAATTTTCTTTTGAGTTAGGATTTTGCATCAGAGCCAAAGCCAAATCCTAACTCAATCAGTGAAGCCTTTACGGCCGCTAATCATCCATCGTGATAAGTCCAATCGAGTATCACAACAACCACAACTTCCTGCTTTCAACACCTTCCCTATTCTATTTTTATCTCATTTTTAACATGTATAATCTTCGAATAAGTTGTCCCTCATAATATTGTTATAAAGTTTTTATTTTTATTTTTTTGAATGAAGAGCCCGGGATGAGTTACGAGTTCGATGGAAATTGCATTTAGAAACGTATTAGGGAGAGTAATTTGGGATTATTTGGCATAGAAAAAAGAAGTTAATTAGGGTTACCATTTGAATAATTAGTAATGGCGTGCACTATTGGAAAAGGCCAGCTGGGGAGGAGCAACTGGCAGCTATGGAGGAATTGTTTAGCAACAAATTAGAAATATTAAACCAATAATAATCTGATTAATAGAAGTATTTTTGTTTATTAAAGTCCTAATTGTAGCTAGATATAGAGATTAAAATAGTATAAGTACGTGGGCATATACCATAAAGATGCTTTAATGATTCTTCTCATTATAAAATTTGCTAAAATGATTCTCCCATTTCATTACCTCACCACACTCTCTATATAAACTATGATCAATCCCTCAATCATCTCATTCCCTTCCGCTTCTCCTCGCACTTTGGTAAGAATTACGAGTTTCCTTCTCGATCTCGATCGTTTAAAGTACTTTAGAATTCAAATTTATGATGATATATATGTTTTTTTTAAGCAGGATTGAATTGGATTGGATTGAGAAGGGTTGAAATCGAGGAGCGATTAACAAAATGGCTCAAGAATTGGGAGTTCTAAATGCACTCGATGTTGCAAAGACCCAATGGTACCATTTCACAGCGATCATTATAGCGGGAATGGGGTTCTTCACGGACGCCTACGATCTTTTCTGCATTGCCGTGGTTTCGAAGTTGCTCGGTCGGATATACTACTACTCGCCTGGCTCTGCTCGACCCGGCTCGCTTCCTCCTAATGTCTCGGCTGCTGTTAGCGGGGTCGCGCTCTGTGGAACTCTGGCCGGGCAGCTGTTCTTTGGGTGGCTTGGTGACAAGTTGGGTAGGAAGAAAGTGTATGGTATTACTTTGATTCTCATGGTGCTTTGCTCGTTTGGGTCAGGGCTTAGCTTTGGGCACTCTGCCAAAGCAACTATGACCACTTTGTGCCTATTCCGCTTCTGGCTTGGCTTTGGGATTGGCGGTGATTACCCACTTTCCGCTACTATTATGTCTGAATATGCCAACAAGAAAACTCGTGGGGCTTTTATAGCTGCTGTCTTTGCCATGCAAGGATTTGGCATTTTGGCTGGTGGGATCGTTGCTTTGATTGTCGCAGGTACCAAAATTACATTATTTAATCATATCGATCAATAATTTGTTGAAAATTGTTGGAAGTGAATCCCATATTAACAGTAGCTTATGCTTAAAGTAGACAATAACATATTTTATTTTGGGTGCAGCTGCATTCAACAACAGGTTCTCAGCTCCCGCATACGAAGTGGATGCGGTGGGCTCAACCGTACCAGAGGCGGACTACGTATGGCGAGTAGTTCTAATGTTTGGAGCCATCCCCGCTGGTATGACATACTACTGGCGTATGAAAATGCCAGAAACTGCCCGTTACACAGCTCTGGTGGCGAAGAACGCCAAGCAAGCGGCGGTGGACATGTCAAGAGTGTTGCAAGTGGAGCTGGAGGCAGAGGAAGAGAAATTAGAGAAAATCGTGGCGACAAGCAAAAACAGTTTCGGGTTGTTTTCCAGAGAGTTTCTGAGACGGCATGGGCTCCATTTACTAGGAACCACCAGCACTTGGTTCTTATTGGACATCGCATTTTACAGCCAAAACCTCTTCCAAAAAGACATCTTTACAGCAATTGGTTGGCTCCCTCCCGCAAAAACCATGAGTGCTCTGGAGGAGTGCTTCAGAATCGCCAAGGCCCAAACGCTGATTGCGCTTTGTGGAACCGTGCCAGGGTATTGGTTCACCGTGGCTTTAATTGACATCATTGGGAGATTCACCATCCAATTAATTGGGTTCATAATGATGACTATTTTCATGTTTGCCATTGCATTTCCTTACAATCATTGGATTTTGAAAGAGAATCGAATTGGGTTTCTGGTGATGTATTCACTCACCTTCTTCTTCGCCAATTTTGGGCCCAACGCCACCACTTTCATCGTTCCAGCTGAAATCTTCCCTGCCAGGCTGAGGTCCACGTGTCATGGGATCTCCGCCGCCGCGGGTAAGGCCGGAGCAATCGTTGGGGCATTTGGGTTCTTGTACGCAGCGCAGAATCCGGACGCATCCAAAACCGACCCTGGTTACCCACCGGGTTTCGGTGTTAAGAACTCTCTCATTGCACTTGGTTGCATCAACTTCCTCGGCGGTTTGCTCACATTGTTGGTGCCGGAACCTAAAGGAAAATCACTGGAGGAATTGACCGGCGAGAACGAGGCGCCGGAGGAAGACGCCGCCGCCGCCCAACCGGGAAATAGAGCCGGACAAGTTTGATCTACGACTGTGATTGGAAATTAAACAACTCCTGTGTGACATTTTGTGGAATTAATAAATAATGTGTCTTGGGTTTGGGGTTTGGGGTTTGGGGTATGCGTCTTGTGATATCATTTTGATTTTTGATTTTTGATTTCCTTGTGTATTTTGTTTCTCTTGGTAAAAGTCATATACATGTTCTTACGTTTTTTTTTTTTTTTTTTTTTTTAAATTTATATACTTTGNTTTTTTTTTTTTTTTGACATAGGGTTCCTTACAAATATGGCTAATTTCTTTTTATAAATTTATATACTTTGTATTGACTACCATTTTATTTTTAATGTGTTACAGAAAAAATATATATATATATATATATGAGCCTCCACTATTTCTCTTCTTTTGGGCTTGTGACGAACTGAGGCCCAATATGATTATGGGCCTACACTATTTTTAATATGGTTTTGGGCTTGTGACGAATTCAGGCCCGGGGTTATTGAGATGGGCTTAGTGTCTGGGCCGAAAGATATTGGGCTAGTTGGAAACACGCGTAGACGTTTGGGCCGTGGGTTGCTAGGCAGGTTCCGAACCTGCCAGGTTTAGTCCGAAGATGTGGTCTGGATTCTGTTTTCCTACCGAGGCTGAGGTTTGGACTTTGGCTCGGATTCCGAGGCTAAGGTTTGGATTTTTTGCATAATTTGTTCGGTTTATTTTCAACTCTTACTATATTTGATATTAAATTTTTTTTTTTCGATTTATCAACATTTTTCTTGACCTTAAAATTGGAAGAACGATTAAAATGTTAAAATAAACATTTTTAAAATAACACATGATTAATTTTTTTTTTTTCAAATTTAAAACTAAAAATAAAAGGATGAATGGGAAATTATGTGGTCCTAGAGTACAGCTGGCATTTACTATAAACGCCATTTGTCATTTCGAATATTTCCTTCTGTGTAATCTCAATAATAATGCGTCATATTTACAATTTTGTTGGAAAATATAACTTTAATTTAATTTAATATGAATTTTCGAAAAGAACGAGCAGATTTGAAACTATTAAATTAATATGCGTTGCAGATATATTCATTAAAAATAATGAAATTTAATTTACAATTAATATGCATTGCATCATTTGTGTGCTGTAAGGTAATTAATTTTTGTTTTCATAAAAAAAATATAAATTTATGTGTGTTTTTAATTGAAAAATGATTTAATTTGTTAAAACAAATCGAAACAACGAAATAAAATAAGAGATATAAATGGAGAAGAACAAAAAACAGAAAGTGCAGCGTGAAAAAACGCGCGCCAACGTGGAAAATAAGAACTAAAATGGAATATTCGATGCCGAACGCTACTCAAGATTCCTTCCATTTACATGCGATGGATGGGGTTGCCGCTTCTTAACTCCCCCATCCCCTCCTCACTTCTCTCCATTGCCTTTCCTTCTTCCTCCTCCTCCACCGCCGCCGTCACATTTTCCGGTGATAGCAGGAATTGCGATTCTGCAAGGACTAATAGTGGAGATCGTAGTGTTTCAGTGCTTCCTGTGAGTCGACGTCTAGGTATAGCCACTGCGTATTTGCACCGCTCTAAACTCTTTTTGTTCTTGCTCTGTGAATGCTGTGCATTGATTTCCGCTCTCTGTTTCTTTGATTTTAGTTTTAGGTCGATTTGTTTCTTCTCTTTCGGAAATTTTGTTGCGATTTCAATCTTGTTTTTGTCGCGTCGATTGATTTCCAAAGAGAATCGAATGATGACAAATTTATTGAAGATTCTTATTACGCAGTTCCGATTAAGTTCTGTTCCAATTTTTCTTCTTCTATTTCATCTTCTGTTTGGCTGTCACAGAAGGCATTGCGAATGGATATTGGAGGAATTTTCTTGCTGATTTCTTTGAGAGGATTTAAATGACCACAAAAAAAAAATTCATATAAATCATTTTTTTTTTCTGTTGAGATATGATTCAAAGTATTCAAAATGAAAGATATGATTTAAAGTAGTTAAGATATGATTTACTATTTCTGGTCCAATGTATAAACCCTATAAATACTCGAATGATGTAATCCTTTAAGCATTGAGTCATAAAACAAAGCTTTGATCCATTTTTATCTTTTATATCTCTTTCACTATCCAGTTTCCCAACATTTTCGACATGGTTGATTCTAGTAAGATTTCTTTGTGGCTTTCCGAAATTTCTTCTTTCTTTTATGTCGGCTTGAGGGCGTACGATTCATAAGAGAAAGAACTGAAGTTTCTGAAAAGTGGAACCCTCGCGGGAAAGCTATAGTTTGGCTGATGACTTATATATGTATATATATGTATAATTCCACTTTTACATTGTTTTATTACTTATAGGAACTTGGGAGAAATTCCAACTTTAGTTGGGCTAAAAAGATAAAAATATTAGTAAGAAAACCCTAACTATTTCAATTAGTCGAACTGATAGTTTTTAAAAAAGTATTGCTTTAAATCAAATACATACAGTTTTGAAGTTAGAAAATGAGTTAAGGTGCACTTGTTGACGACGTAGATAATGTATATATTTTTTTTCTTTTTGCCATATAAAAGGTTTTTGAATCTGAAAGGCTCAAGCAATTTTGGGATGAGTTCCTAATTCGTTTTTTGATGCGGCAGAATTTGAATAAAAATAATGAATCTTCTCCATTGGATTTTTGTTGGGTTGTCGCCTTCGTAAAGTTGGGTCCAGAAAATATTGGGACTCCACATGTCGGAGGAAATTTGGCACCTCCTCCTGTTGTCTTCTCTGCTATGGCCTACTTACTGCTTCTATTACCCATCCACATCGTTGGAACTTTCTTTTATTTAAATAATCTTCCATTTATGTTCTATTCTGCCGTACTCCAACATGTGTTTTTTAGTGAAATTTGCACCTTTTGTCTGGGAATTCGTAACTCGATTTGAGCATTTTTATGATTGGTTGAGGTTGCTGGTTCTGTGATTGTGCTTCGCCTGCTCCTTCTTCCTCATATATGGGCCCTTTTGTTTCTTCAATTCAGGGGAACAATTCTGAGAAGAGAAAGTTGGGAGAGTTTTAATCATGGCAGGAGAGCCACTGAAAGTGCTGGACGCATTGGATGTAGCCAAAACCCAATGGTACCATTTCACTGCAATTGTAATCGCTGGAATGGGATTTTTCACAGATGCCTATGATCTCTTCTGCGTGTCTCTCGTAACCAAACTATTGGGCCGAATTTACTATCACAAAGAAGGCTCAACCAAGCCTGGTGAATTGCCCTCTAACGTAGCCGCCGCCGTAAATGGCGTCGCTTTCTGCGGAACTCTCTCTGGCCAGCTCTTCTTTGGGTGGCTTGGTGACAAGATGGGTCGCAAACGAGTCTACGGAATGACTCTTATGCTTATGGTCATTTGCTCTGTAGCTTCAGGCCTATCTTTCGGCGGCCACCCATCATCTGTGGTGGCTACTCTCTGTTTTTTCCGATTCTGGCTCGGATTTGGCATCGGCGGCGATTACCCACTTTCGGCCACCATCATGTCGGAATATGCCAATAAAAAGACACGAGGGGCCTTCATCGCCGCCGTGTTTGCAATGCAGGGGTTTGGGATTTTGGCCGGTGGGGTAGTGGCAATTATTGTGTCCTCCGCTTTTGACGCCAAATTCCCAGCTCCATCGTACCAGGAGAATCCCGCCGCCTCCACCGTCCCAGAGGCTGATTATGTGTGGCGAATTATTGTGATTTTTGGTGCTTTTCCGGCTCTGCTCACTTATTACTGGCGAATGAAAATGCCTGAAACTGCTCGTTACACCGCCTTGGTTGCAAAAAATGCGAAACAGGCGGCCGCCGATATGTCTAAAGTACTGCAGGTTGAATTAGAATCGGAGCAGGATAAAATCGATGAGGGGAAATCGAAGAATGATTTTGGGTTGTTCTCGAGGGGTTTTCTTCGTCGACATGGGCTTCACCTGCTGGGGACTACCTCTACTTGGTTCTTGTTGGACATCGCATTTTACAGTCAGAATCTCTTTCAGAAGGACATTTTCACTGCCATTGGTTGGCTTCCTCCGGCAAAGACTATGAACGCCATTGAAGAGGTTTACAGAATCGCCAGAGCTCAAACCCTCATTGCATTGTGCAGTACAGTACCTGGGTATTGGTTCACTGTGGCGCTCATCGACGTAATGG
The DNA here is from genome assembly GCF_002806865.2 of Cucurbita pepo subsp. pepo. Lineage (NCBI taxonomy): Eukaryota > Viridiplantae > Streptophyta > Magnoliopsida > Cucurbitales > Cucurbitaceae > Cucurbita > Cucurbita pepo. The sequence goes on from NC_036640.1 coordinate 11,875,503, forward strand.
GACGATTTGTAATTCAGTTGATGGGGTTTTTCTTCATGACGGTATTCATGTTCGCAATAGCCATTCCGTACAAGCACTGGACTCTGGAATCCAACAGAATTGGGTTTGTTGTGATGTATTCCCTGACGTTCTTCTTCGCGAATTTCGGGCCAAACGCCACCACATTCGTGGTTCCGGCGGAGATATTTCCAGCCAGGCTCCGGTCGACCTGCCATGGAATATCAGCTGCATCCGGAAAAGCAGGGGCCATTATTGGGGCGTTTGGATTTCAATATGCGGAAAAGGCGATTGGAGTGAAAAAGACATTGATAATTCTCGGTGTGGTGAATGCTCTTGGGATGTTCTTCACTTTTTTGGTTCCTGAATCGAAGGGGAAGTCTTTGGAAGAGGTATCCGGTGAAGCTGGAGAAGGCGACGAGAGCATAACAGAGTCGAGGTCTCATTCTATACCTGTTTGAACGTTGTTTCTGTTGGAGTAGAACGTTCTTCCGGAGGTCTGTCTTTTTTCTTCTTTCTCTTTATGCATAGTTTCATTTAAAACAAGATTCCATGTGTTCTATATGGTACGCCAACCTTCGTATTAGAAATCGCCGATCTACCGCCCACAAGATGCTTCTTCGGAAAATATAATGGCAAATGACAAAGACTTCGTATTTTCAGGACATATTATATAAACAAATTAAATGTTGGAAGTTTAAAATATTTGAAAATAGAACTTCCTTGTATTTGGTATTGTATTTTACAGTTTAATATAAATTAATAACATTTGTATTTAGTTTCTACCGTCATATTTGTCTATCATGTGATCAAAGTTTCAGCAGAATAAATTATATATAATTTTAAATTTTAATAGCTTAATTCATAAAACGATCCAAATCAATTCAAAATATCACTAAAAATTAATAGTTTATTATTATTATTTATAAATTTAATTTATATTGTAAAATTATGATATGTAATATTTAGTATACTAATGAACATTAATCCTCGTAAATCAATAAGCAATTAGTTGTAATTACTGAAAATAAATTTTATCAACCGAATTTAATTCATCATAATTAACTAATAGATTTAATTAACGATTAATTTAATTCCTTATAATGTACAATTAATTAACATATATTTAAATAATTTATTGCTAAAATAATTAATTATATTAATTTTGGTAACCTATATCAAATAGCCAAATAATTGATCGGGTATATTTAAAATATAATTACAAATAAAAAAAATAAAAGCAAATTAAGAAAGAAAAAAACAAAGAGAAAATCTATGAATTTTGTAAGGGTGTTGAATACCCTTGATTCGTGGGCATATATGGAATTATGTATTTCTAGAATCATCCAATAAATTTGTTCTCCACTCTAATAAAATAAAGTAAAAAAAAAAAAAAAAAAAAAAACGAAAATAGATTTAAATTTCAAGGTCAATAAATCGTGGTACGGAATAGGACACCGTTCTCGCCAATAAGAGAGCGGTAATCGCTCCTGATTTTCCGTTACAGATTCTCAGTTTTCTAATTTTTAACACAGTTTCTCACCTTATCATAATTAAACTTTGAAATACCTATTTGGTTAGTTTTTTAATTATATATTTTTGGCTCAATTATTCATTCATGTTATTACCTGGAAAAAATAAGAAAGAAAGAAAAAAAAACAGCACACTGCTTCTATGTTTGTTATAATTATATGAACTCATTGAGGATTTATTAAGCAAGTATGAATCGTTGTAGTTTAATAAGGAATGTGAGGTTGGTAGTACTATTCCAAAAAATTATTTCTCAGACCCCAAATATTTTCTTTCAGATATTGCAAAAGAAATTTGAACGCCAGAAGAAAGCAGAAAACAGATGGTGATAAGAATTCTGGGTAGCAATTGCATTGAAATCTACAAGAAAGGTTTCAGAGTGCCATACAAGTGATTCAGAGCAACTGCTTTATATCACATGCTTATTCATTTGGCTCCGCCATGTTTACACTGCGCAAAACCTTTATACAAACTAGAAAGGAAGAAGAAGAGGCTCAAACTCACTTTTTCTTTCCTTTTTCCTTTTTCTCTTCTATTAGTACAAAACTTTAGCATAGTCCCGTTGCCGCCCTGCTTTCTACGCAGCTGGTTATCCATGGATGTCCTGATTCCCCCAAAAGAAACATAGAAAATCACAAAACATGAGAAAAAAATAATACTACACAATAAGATCAAACTAATTATGCCATGGATTTGTTTGTTCTGCGTTTGAATCGCAAATGTTGATAAGATCTCAAAATTCAGGAAGTTCAGAGAAATTAATTTCAGTTTTAAGGCACAATTAGGCGTTCTTGTTCTCTGTAAGAGGATTTAATTTGTCGAAATGAAGAATAACGATCTTCCGCGAAAGATGAATATTACAGAACACGAAAAAGAAATATTAAGCGCGAATTTCAGGTAAATTAGTAGATACTTACTGAGGACTTGTTCGGCGGAGATTCTTCTGGAAACATCTTTGCAGAGCATTTTCCTGAGCAAGTCTTTTGCCGCGGGAGATACAGAGTGGAAAACTCTTGACGGAAATCTCAGATTCGCTCGCAATACCGCGTGAAAGATCTCAACAACCGATTCTCCATGAAACGGTGGAAAACCTGCTAACATAACGTACAAAACCACGCCGGCGCTCCACACATCAACCTTCTCGCCGTAGTCTTTTCCAGCCAGGACTTCCGGCGCCACGTAGTACGGCGTTCCGACAACGCCTCTCATCGACTCTTCTCCCTGCTTGAACATTTCCGCCGATCCGAAATCCGCTAATTTCACCGAATCCCACTCGTCGAACAGAATATTGTCGGGCTTAATATCGCGATGCGCAACGCCGTAACGGTGACAATGAGCCACCGCGTGCATCAGTTGCGACATGATCATAGCGGCCTCCGCCTCGGAAAAAACCTGGAGTGTGACTCGCCGGTGGAGATCGGAAGAGGAACAGAGATCTAGAACCATATGGAGATGAAATTCGTCTTCGTAGAGATTATGCAGCGCGAGAATGTGAGGGTGAGGGTAAAGGAGATGAAGAATCTTCGTCTCCTTGACGAGGCATTCGGCATCGAGTGAATCGCCGGCCAAGATCCGACGCTTATCGATGGTTTTGACGGCGTAGTTTTCACCAGAGGATCTGGAAGTGCACCTGAAAACGGTGCCGAATCTTCCCCGACCGATCTCTTCGATTACTTGATAGTCTCTCTTCAAATCGTTGCTCATTACTGTGTTTTTCTTCTTCTTCTTCTTTTCCTTTTCTCCTCCGTTCGTTTTCCACTGTAAATTGTACGAAACCAAATAGAAGAGCGTTTCGATTCGGTATTTATAGAAGCAAAACGTGAAACTCCATTCAATTTCGGAATGTTAAAAGGGAATATTCGGTTGTAACTGCCAAATCAGAGATCGCCACGTGGTCCATCACAGAAACCGTACTCGTATAACTAGTGGCTTCAAATGTCCAGATTGCCCTCTCCTTCCGTTCTCCGTTGGCCTTACCGTGTCCTTTACTTCTTTGGTTCCGTTAGTTTTCAATTTAATATTTTAAATTTAGAGAGAGAAAAATAAAAACGACTTACACTCTATTTTTAATTGTTTTCCAGATTTTCAAGTCTTATATTTTAAATAACATATTATTAAAATATTTATTATGAACGAAAAGGTTATAGCCTTAAATATTCTTTTTCTACTCCAAGAGAAAAAACAAACAAAATATATATATCTTTTAAAATAATAATAATAATAATAATAAGTCCACTGACTCCGGACGACACGTAGTTTCCAGCATGCTGTGTTTTAGAGAAACCTGCATTTTCTATTTTGGTTAAATTATCATTACCATTTATAATTGGTAGTATAATTAAATTTAGGTTAAAACAAATTATTATTATTAAGATATATTAAATTTTTGTATTACAAAACAATAATAAATAAATAAAAATAAATAAGTCCCTAAATATAAATTAAATTATATTCTTTTTGACCCAAGAGTAGGGTCAACCAGCAGACCATTCAAACGTCGAAGAAAATGAATATATTCCGTTTAAATTGGTTTATATCTCTGTAGCTTTCTTTCTCTAATCAAGTGGGGACCTGCACAAGATTTTAGATAAAAGGTACCCACAGGTACGTACTTGCTTTACATTTATTGCACATGTATACCTTAAAGTTTGATGATTTAAATGGCTACATTCAAGAGTCCACGTGATTAGCACGAGTTTATAAAATATACTTTAATGGTATGAGATGTTTTGCGAAAACGAAGAAAAAAAATGAAGTCACGAGAGTTTATGTTTAAAGTAGACAAGATCATACAATTGTGAGAGTTTAATACCAGCTGTCTGTCTATGGTCGTACTCCACCCCCATTGCCTTGAAAGTGATAGCTCACAACAAAAGGGAAACAAGAGGCTGCTGTTTGAGGCTCTACCTTTTTGAGAATTGGCTTTTGGAGAAACCAAAAGGCTAGCCTAATTGTAAGGCAATTCTTTAATTGATACATGACAAACCCATGTACCAACACGAAACTGATGTCTATGGGACATTGGAAGCTGTTTGTTTGTATGTATTTCTGAGTCTCATAGGGCCCCATTTGACAGATTTTGCTTTGTCTTGCTTCACAGTGAGTTATCAGAAAACTTATGGTGTTGATATCACAGTCTGTGTTTGATAAGGCCCTGTAATCGATAAGTGGTTGTTCTTCTTTGCTATGAGCTTTCCTTGTTATCATTGATTTCTTATCCTTCCTTTGCCTGTCCTGTTACCAATTTAATGCATCACCTCATTCAAATTGCCTTTCAATTTGCTTATCATCCTGTCCTTTGAGAGAGCATTAGGCTCAACCAATCATCTTGTTCTCGAGTGAGAACTAGTACAAACTATAAAATCGAGCTAAGCCAAACGAAGAAGAAACAATGCAGAAGGAGGAGAGAATTTAAAATTANAAAAAAAAAAAAAAAAAAAAAAAAAAAAAAAACTTACCCAAAAAGCCGGCAGCAGGATTCGAACCTGTGCAATCGAAAACTTCAACGGATTTCACGCTTGTCTCCTTATCCAATCAGACATATTAACATTTTGTTTTAAAAGCTTCAATTTTTAGAAATATACTTATCTTAACTATCAATAATTATTAAAAACGTCGACAGCAGGGTTCGAACCTGCGCGGGCGAAGCCCAACAGATTTCAAGTCTGTCTCCTTAACCACTCGGACATATCGACATTTTTGTGTCAAAAGCTTCAATTTTTGTTTTACAAACTTTAATTAAAATTTTAACTATCAATATTTTGAATTTGAAATTTTAACTATTGATATAAAAAAAAGAATACAGATATTTCATGCTAACAAACTCAATTAATTATTATAAATTAAAATAGGAATAATATAATATCTTAAAACTTTGTGATAATCATACTAAACTCTTTCATATAAAATATATTTATAAATTAATTAATAACAGTTTATATTTAACCTAATATTTAAAAGATAATTACAATTAATTTCATAATTTATAAATACCATTATTATTTAAATTGAGATTTAAACACGTCAAAATGTATGTTTGTAAATTACCTATGCCTTCACATGTTCAAGAGACAATTGTTATAATAGAACCATTGTATATTGTGTTATTAAAAATATCGACCTAGATTAATTTTTAATTTATTATTATTACTATGTAGTAATTTTTAAAGGGATGAAGTGTATCTAGTCATTATTTTACAATTTCCCTCGTGGCCCAGTCTCGTTGAGCCACGTGCCAAGCCTTTTTTGTTTTTTCCAAAACGTTTTTACATTTCTTTTCTTTTATTTATTTTATCTTTTACCTTTCACTCGTTTTTTTTAAATGAGTAAAAGTTATATTTTAATATTCAAAATGTGATCAATAATTTATATATTTAAAATTAAAATTGTTTAATATACATTTAAATTGTGGCAAAACGTTTTTACATTTCTTTTCTTTTATTTATTTTATCTTTTACCTTTCACTCGTTTTTTTAAATGAGTAAAAAGTTCATTAAAATATACCATAAATATTAAAAGAAGTTAATATTCAAAATGTGATCAATAATTTATATATTTAAATTAAAATTGTTTAATATACATTTAAATTGTGGTAACCATGGTTAAATAAAGAGAATTTAATAGATATAAAACAAGTAATAAAATACTTAAAATTGATTCGATATAATTTAGTTATAAGATGTAACAACTTTTTAACCATAGTCAAAAGTTGTTTCTCAGCAATAATAAAGTAGTGAATAATAAACTAGTTTTTTTTTTTTTGTTTTTTTTATGAATGTATTAACACTCTTTAATTACTATTCAATTATAAATTTAAATATGACTGTTAAATTTTCTAATACAAATTTAAAATTATTTTAAAATAATTCACGCGCTCGTTATTATTTAATATTATAACATGTGTATTAATTTATAATTGAGGTTTATTTTTTAAAAATATAGCCGAGGTTAATAGGATATAAAATTAAGATAAAGACAATCGAAATCATGTTATAAAATATCAAGTGGTGTTAAGGATGAGTTTTGTTTGAAAAACTTATTGTGTGAACATATTGTAAAATTAAAGCCCCTAAGTTTTGACCTTTAATTTATTGCTTTGAATTATATTTCTATTACTTGATAATCATGTGTTTTATTTATGAAATAAAGTTTAAATTATCTACGACTTTAAAAACGTGTTTAGTTATTGACCATCCCAGGGTTAAGAAAAAAAAAAACTAAAATATAGTTATTTACTTCTATGTCATATGTATAGATGTCTTCGTGTGAGAACAAATAAATCTCTTTAAATTTTTTTTTTTTTTTTTTTTTTAGGAATCAATATAATTTTCTGCATACACAGAATCAAAAGCGATCCTTATATTCAGTATTGTTTAGACACACAATGGAGATTTGAGTAGGGTCGAAAGTAGTCCAGCTACTCAGTTTCACTTAGACACACACATACAATGAAAATTTGAGTAGGGTTGGAGGCGGTCCTTGTCATGAGTCCGGTTTAGCTAACGGGAAAGACTTTCACTCCACTACTTCATTATTAGTTTAAACAACGATTTCTTATATGCATAGCCGAGTTAAATAGATATATTGTGTTACACTCGTACATAAATATTTTTTGTCTCGGAGTCCACTATGTTATTTTAAATCCCTATAAATGCATAATATTCTTCTTCAATTAAAATTGACTTTTTGGTCACACATTGTATACAAAATAATCACCTACTTTTTACTGGTTCTTTACTATATATATATATATGTTTTCTTAATTCAACCATGGTCCAGTCTAAAGGGAGGGTTCATTTTTTTCTTACATACTCGGCACTTGCCCTTTCTTTCTCCCCTGTTCCTTGAAATTTCCAAATGTTTGATCAAATATAATTAAAATATGTACAATAGGAGCTGCTTTCTTTGGTCCTACTTGGACTATTCAAGCACACGTGCCCTTTTCCTTTTGAAAAATCGATTAAAAATCATCTATATATATATATATGGATATATTTCCATGCTTATAAGCTATAAGCTGCATAAACCAAAGAGGCAAACAGAGTGGCATCTTGGACATAGATTTAAGAACAAAAAAAATGGTGCGAGCTCCTTGCTGTGAGAAAATGGGACTCAAAAAGGGGCCATGGACGACTGAAGAAGATCAAATTTTGATCTCTTATATAAAAAAACATGGCCATAGCAACTGGCGTGCCCTTCCTAAGCTTGCCGGTAAGTTCTTGATCAAATTCAGCCATGGCAGCAATGGCAGCAATGCCCAGATTCTTTGTTTTTAATCTCTTTGCTTTTTTAGGCCTTCTGCGATGTGGGAAGAGTTGCAGACTTCGATGGATAAATTACCTGAGGCCCGGTGTTAAGAGAGGAAATTTCACCCTACAGGAACAGAACATGGTTCTTCTGCTCCATGAGAAGCTTGGCAATAGGTATATATATTCAAGTGTAAAAATGGCATTAGAATAAGATGCAGAGAGTGATTTTAATAAGCTTATGAATTCAGGTGGTCAGCCATTGCGGCGGAGTTACCAGGTCGAACGGATAACGAAATTAAGAACTTTTGGCACACCCATTTGAAGAAACGGGTAGTTTATAAACAGAGCTATGTTTATGAAAAAAAGTCAGCTGATTCTGCCATTGTTGAAGCCAAATCAAAATCCCAGAAGCTGGATTTCTCTAACCATTATGAATTACCATCTTCTTCCTTCTACCCTTCACCACTTACAAATTCTCCAACCGGCTGCAACGAATTCCAGAGCGAACAACATATTGAAATCTTTGAGGCATTTCATCAAACATGTGGTGGGCGTTGGCCAGTGGAGCCGTCGACGGCAAATTTCAATGGGGCTTTCAACTCGTCGACGGTCAATGATGAGGAACGAGACCAGTGGCCGTCGTTCAGAGCCATGGACGATAGTATGGAGTTTTGGTATAGCGTGTTCGTTAAAGCCGGTGGGTCGCCGACCGACCCTGCATTTTAGTTTCACAGGAGCGTGCTCTATATGGGATACTGGTGTAAATGGTGAATTAGATAAGGATAGGAGGGTATAATTGGAAACGAAAAAAAGCCTTCTGCTCATCCATTAACCTTTTTTAGTCTACGGTCAATGACCAACAATATCTAAAGGAGAAGAAAGTGTCGTCGGGGTAATTTACTTTTTTATCCCTCCTTTACTTTTTTTTTCTTTTAAATATTTTTTAAGGATAAGTTGGGTTAATATTAAAAAAATGTCCGACAATTATTTTGTCACTGTGCCGTCATGCTTTCAACTATTTCATTATTTTTTAATTATGGTTAATTATTTGAATTGTTTTTTTTTTTTTAAGTCGGTTTGGTTTATAAAAAACCGAACCGCGTACTTATGTATTTACACAGGCCCAGCTTTTTACCCTAGCAGGCCGGTCCATCATACTCCATGAAGTCTGCGGCCCATCACAGGCCCACTTCATTCATGAAAAGGAAAATCAATAATAAAAGGAAAAAGGTCATCATATTCCTGGCCCATCCATCATATTTCTCTTTGTCGTTCTCTTATCGCGTTACGCGCCACCTACCCCTTCGTTATCGGCACCGCCATACCAGCGCGCCGCTCCGATTTACTCATCCGTCGCGCCCAGTGACGCTTCAGGTCCTTCCCTCTCGCCGTTCCTGCTTTGTATCCGCTGCTTCTTTTTCGATCTTCTCCATCTCTCAATCTAAGGTACTTTCCGGTTCCAATCTCTGTGACGTCTGCTAAATTGTTGTGCGATTATGTTTCGAAACGGAGTTCGATCGGTTTGGTTGAAGGTATCTTGTGCGGGATAATTAATAATGGACTGTTTAGGGTAATCCTTCAAATCCGCTTCGATTTCTGTATTAGGCGAACACTGGGGAAATCGGATCTGTATTGTAGATTGGGTTCACCTCATCTTAGTTTTATAATTTGACATTTAAAAATCATCGTATACTATTTGCTTCCTCTATTCTGTACGTCTATTTGAAAGAAGTATAAAGAAAAATAAAATCGGTGTTGAGGACTACCCTACTACCTTAATGTTGTTATTCATATTCCATCTCCCATTCATAAAACGGCGGTATCTAGTTGGTCTCCGTATTATCTCGCTCTGCCTCCTGCCTATTCGATTGCATTTTCGTTCTGGTCCTTTCTGGGAGGGTTGCGGTTGTGAAGTAGGCTTCTTAGGTTTGTTCATATCGCCTATTTAATCAATCTGTAAGCCATAGTCATATTCAAAATTCTTTTGAGGGTTTTACTTATTTTCCTCATTTAATATCTATCCCTTTTGCATTTTCTTGTATGTATTTTCTTGGAAGATTAAATTTCTACGTGTTGTTGACCTCAATCCGCCGCCATAGCTATATCACTGACCTTTGTTTTCTTTTCTTCTTTGGCTAGGGTTCTCAATAACTTCGGCGTTACTCTCAAATATCCCTTCTGTTTCTGCTGAAGATGGCGACTGCATCAGGTATACTTCGAATGCAATAAGTTGACCTAAAAAAGAAAAGTCTCGGTAGAATTATGAACATAGTCTCACCTTTTTGTCTTTCTCGACATTTTTTTTGAGAGTGGAATTATTTAACCAGATGTTGTTTTGTTTCTTCTTAATATTGTTGAAAATAAGTTCCGACCAGTGAGGGTATTAATCTCGGGTGATAGTGGTTACCCTATTAAGTTAGAGCAGAGTGCTCCCACTTTATTACTGTTTTGATCGACTCTTTGGTCTGTATTGCAGTTGCTTTCAAATCTAGGGAGGATCATCGCAAACAACTGGAATTAGAGGAAGCACGTAAAGCAGGGCTTGCACCAGCTGAGGTTGATGAAGATGGGAAAGAAATCAACCCTCACATTCCTCAATATATGTCCTCTGCACCTTGGTATCTTAATGCTGAGAGACCAGTAAGTTTCGCTCTATCCCCATCTTTCTGGATTTTATGTTGGTCGTTCACTGGTTTAATTTCTTTGGATTTTGTTCCAGAGTTTAAAACATCAAAGGAAATGGAAATCAGATCCAAATTATACAAAATCCTGGTATGACAGAGGTGCAAAAATACATCAGGCAGACAAGTATAGGAAGGGTGCGTGTGAAAAGTAAGTCAGATGTCTACCTCCTTGTCCTATGACTTTGGGCGTACAAGTTATTACTAATAATTGTTTCTTTAATAAAAATTGTCGGACATTGAATTAGGATTTTAAGTTGTTATTCAATATTCTTCTGTGTAAAAAAGGTGTCCATCATATTTTTGGTTAGAATTGGGGAGTTTCTTTTGAACGTGGATGGCTAAGTTTTCTATAAGGGAGCCAGAACTATTGCTGTCTCTCTTGCATGAGTATCTATAACGTTTACATATTAGTGCCACATTACAATAATTTTATATGGTCGTGTCTAGGGAAAGGAATCTTTAAAGTCTCTGTGGTTGTATAACATGGCTTATGAGTGCATTTAAAACTCATTTACAATTTGTGGGTTTGAAAATGAATCGTATTTTGGGCGAACATATTTTTGTCCATAAACTTTTAGATTGCTCTACTTCTTCAGCTGTCTCAGAAAGAAAATTTAAAAATAAAGATCAGATAACTGATCCGCCTGCTAAGATGTTGGTTATGTTGGCTGCTTTCAGGATCTAAATTTAATTATTTTGAAGATGAGTTTGCTCTTTGATTTTCTTCCATGTACAAGTGCAGATTAAATTGGTCACCCTTAGGTCTCACTTGTCAATACATGATCCAGCATTGACATTAAACTTTCATTTGTTGCTGTACAAATAGGCCTAGTCTAAAATATTATGGGTTTGGGATCATGATCTTAACTTGGTTTAGGTTTTGTTATGTACGGAAATTCCCTATCTGTATTAATTTTCCTGACCTACAGTTTATACTCATTTTCTGTAACTGTTTAATTAAGTTTTCTTATGAGTTACGTGTCTCATATATTTTATTGCTTGTCCAGTTGTGGAGCAATGACACATGATTCAAAGTCATGCATGGAAAGGCCCCGAAAGGTAGGAGCGAAATGGACAAGCATGCATATAGCACCAGATGAAAAGATAGAGACATTTGAACTAGATTATGATGGAAAAAGGGATCGTTGGAATGGGTATGATCCAGCAACCTATGCTCGTGTCATTGAGAGGTATGAGGCTAGAGATGAAGCAAGGAGAAAATTTTTGAAAGAACAACAGCTGAAAAAATTGGAAGAGAAAAATAACAAGCAGATTGAAGATGCTGAAGTTAGTGATGAAGATGAGGACGAAGATGATTTGAAGGTTGATGAGGCAAAGGTTGATGAAAGCAAACAAATGGACTTTGCAAAAGTTGAGAAGCGTGTTCGTACTACAGGTGGTGGAAGCACGGGAACTGTAAGGTATGTTTTTTAATACTTTTATGTTTGTTTATCCTTTTATGTCTCCGTTGCTTTGCTCTTTTCTAGAGTGTCCGAGTGATGTACTAATTATCTCTTCACATCGTAGGAACTTGCGTATTCGGGAGGATACAGCCAAATATCTTTTAAATCTTGATGTCAACTCTGCTTATTATGATCCCAAAACTCGGTCCATGCGTGAAGATCCTCTTCCTGATGCCGATCCAAACGATAAATTTTATGTGGTGAGTATCTGAAATATTATCATGGAATTTCTATTTGTACTCAATTTTAGCCAAGTAATAGTTATATGTCAGAGTGGATATAATTTTTTCAATCATCTTTGTTAAAATAGGGTGATAACCAAAATAGAATCAGTGGACAAGCTTTGGACTTCAAGCAACTCAATGTGCATGCTTGGGAAGCGTTTGACAAAGGACAAGATATCCATATGCAAGCTGCTCCTTCACAAGCTGAACTTCTGTATAAGAACTATAAGGTTATTAAAGAGAAGTTAAAGTCGCATACGAAAGATGCCATCCTGGAGAAGTATGGGAATGCTGCCACTGAGGGAAATCTGCCTCGGGAACTTTTACTGGGACAAAGCGAGAGGCAAGTTGAATATGACCGTGCTGGCAGAATTGTTAAAGGCCTGGTATGAAATTTATCCAAACAGTTCCTTTTTTTTTTTTTCACAATAGCGGACTTTTTTGAGTATACTAATTTTTATTCCTTATGTTGGGATCCGATGATCGACTTTTTAGAAAATATGCTCTTGATATCCAAGTTCTTGGAAATAAATGTTGTCTATCCAATAATTTATAAAATAAATGTTATGCCTAAAATTTATCATTCATTAGGTGTATTCAATAGTATTTACTAATTCTGATTTAGAAATGTTATTTTCTAGTGTCTCTATTTGTTTCACTTGTTTTCTGAAACAATGAACCAATTAGATAATGGTTACAATGCACAGCCGAAAGGTGGTTTACATAGTAGTTAATGGAGTCATACAACCCAAATTTTGTTTAGCCCTTCAGTAAATTTTACCTTCTCCAACTCACCTGATACTATTTGGTTAACGCCTATAAAGCCCATTAAAGTTCTAGACAAATGGTCGGAGTGCTTTCCACTCAAATGTCAAATTAAAAAAAGTTAGGGCTGAGATTAGTCATTGTTTCTGTATTTTGTGCATCTCATTCTCTTCATTTTTATTCTGTTGACTCTGTTGGCTCTGTGCATGTTTTAGATGTGTGAGAGAAGCTTAAGGATTGTGATTACTGATTGATTGTGAATGATGCTTGATTTCTTCTGATTCTTTTTTTCCTCTTTGAAGGAGATGGCTCTTCCCAAAAGTAAATATGAGGAAGATGTTTTCATTAATAACCACACGAGTGTTTGGGGCTCATGGTGGAAGGATCACCAGTGGGGATATAAATGCTGTAAGCAAACCATCCGGAACAGTTATTGCACTGGGGCTGCTGGAATTGAGGCTGCTGAGGCAGCAGCAGACTTAATGAAGTCTAATATTGCTCGTAAAGCATCTTCTGAAGGTTAGTACTTTGGAACCGGTATTATTGATTTTTTTGAAAAAAAAAAAATTCTGGAACGCCTTCCTGAATGTGGTAAAACCTAAATGACCTGGACTTTCTTGTATTTACATATTTCTGTTGTCATTAGTTTGGCTGATGTGTGTCCCTTGCACTGAAGCAGATGTCCCCTGTCCGTAGCACTAAATATATATAATGCTTGCTTAGATATAATAATATTTAAAAATATGAATTTCTTTCTTTACATGTGTAAACATTGGTTAGGCATCAAATGCTGTTATCTTCATGAAATCGTTGAAATCCTGAATGGTTTTTTGACATCATCACTACACAGATACACCAGCCCCAGCTGAAGAGAAAAAGCTGGCAACTTGGGGAAGTGAAATACCCGATGATATTGTCCTCGACCAGAAGAAGCTTACTGAATCTCTGAAGAAGGTATGACATTTAATAATCGCCCCTCGCAGTAATAATGTAATGTGTTATTAATCAGATTTTGTTAGACTGAAATCTAATTGCCCCCCTACTAGCCTCCTCCAAAGCCTGTAATTTGATGTATATATATTATAAATGGTTTTATTGTCACTTGTTTCTTACATGAGATTTTCTGTTTTGCAGGAGGATGAAAGAAGGAAGGAGGAGAAGGATGAAAGAAAGCGTAAATATAACGTGAGATGGAATGATGAGGTATATAATTTTCTCTTGCTTTTTAATCAATAGGTTTCTTTATCTTTGTTTGGCTCAATATATAATGCTGCGATGTGCCCGCCTTTGTGCAGGTAACTGCGGAGGACATGGAGGCTTATAGGATGAAAAAGGTGCATCATGATGATCCCATGAAGGATTTTCTTAACTAAGTTAGGGAGCCTACTTGTATTGTAAATATTTTAGTCGCTTCGCTTGGAGTCCTTTTAACATTAAGGAACTAGCCGTCAGAATTTTCAGAACTCAGGTGTTTGGTATCTTTGCTTTGTACTTCAATGTGTAATTGTGAGGATCTGAGGAGGTACAACAATGGCCCGACTCGTGTATTATTAAGCGTGTGGATTAGTTACTCTTTTTACTGTTGATAACGGTCATGTAATTCTTTAGAAGGGTTACTGGGAAATGCAGGCACATATATATATATATATTAAAAAATTACAAGTCCCGAAGAATCTTGAATAAACAAATATACTTCCAAATAAGAAATGAAAGCGAAGAATGGGAAATTTTTTTTCTGCGTGACTCAGACAATTTTTTTGTTGTATACTAGAGTCTGAGAGATCTAGTTTCAAGAAATAGTAAATGATCTTCTCAATACACGAATGTACAATTTACCAAGGATTTCAATTGCGCTTATATTCATCATGGATTTCAATTGCGCTTATATTCATCATGGTGAATTGGGTTTAAGCATTCTCAGCCCCTTCTCATCAATTAACTCCTACAATTAACTCCTATAATTGCGCTTATATTCATCATGGTAGGAATTGGGTTTAAGCATTCCCAGCCCCTTCTCATCGATTAACTCCTACGAAGGAGTTTCAATAAATTTCTAGATCTCTGAGATGAATGCAATACTTCATTAAATATGTTGTAGGAAATGGGTAGTATCATTTCCATTTTCATTGTAATAGGGTGGTATCCAAACTCGATTCAGTGGGCAACCTCTGGATTTGAAGTTACAGAACGTGCTTGCTTTGCTATGGCTCACTGGAATATACTTTATTATTTATATTAAGATACTAGCAGATTACAACAAAGTCGATATGTCCGAGTGGTTAAGGAGACAGACTTGAAATCTGTTGGGCTTCGCCCGCGCAGGTTCGAACCCTGCTGTCGACGGTTTTTTATTTTTCGAAATGGTTGGGGGAGCAGATAACTACGTCGGACGACATGTCGTTCACGCTACTGATAATCCACTTCAAGAATTTTCTTTTGCGGCCCCTACTATCGGTCTCCGTCGCAGAAGCTTCTTTGTTTTTTCGTAAGGATTCCTCAGAAAATCCAGGAAACTTATCGCGCGTTTGAAATTCACTCTCACATACATGGTAGGTAAGGGGTAATATCCAGTTCTGTGTCTTTTGACTTCTTCGTTTCATCTCTGTTCGAAACTCTTCTCGGTTAAGAAATTGGAAATCAATCGCAAGCATCTTTTATTTTTCTTTTTTAATTTTTGGGAAAAAAATGCGATTGGTTTCCCTTAATTATTCTTCGGCCCCACATTCTGGATCGATTTAACCTGAAATGCTCCATTGACTTGATTCCGTCGGAGTTTGGGCTGCTCCCATTGCTGCAGAGGGGTCTTGAACTGGATTCTCCAGGGCGAAGTCCTGGTTTTCTTTCATCCCGATTGAACTTATTTGATTAATTCTTGTGGGTTGAAGTGGAATGGGGCAACAGCAATCGAAAGACGAATTGTTGTACCAGCAAGTTAGCTATGGCAACTCAGAAGGGATTAAAGCCCTTCACCGAGAGGGTGCAGGCCTTGAGGTGATTATTCAATTTGATTGTTCTCTTAAAAGTATATGATTGTTAGCAGTTGGTGCTCATGTTCTTACTTTCATGATATGTTCAGTGGATCGATAAGGAAGCGAAAACCCCCTTGATTTTGGCCTGCATGAGTCCTGAGCTTCACAACGTCGCGAGAACTTTGATAGAACTTGGTGCTAACGTTAACGCGTATCGGCCTGGTAGTTTCCTTATCTGGGTGTCTCAGCAACAGGACTTTCAATTTGATATCTTCTCATTGCATTTAGTGTTAAAACACTTTTCAATGCATTTTAGGTCGTCATGCTGGCACTCCTTTGCACCATGCAGCTAAAAGAGGCCTTGACAACAATGTCACTTTACTTCTTTCTCATGGAGGTTTGTTGTACTCTCTCCATATCAACACAATATTTGAAAAGTCTTGTTTATTTTCATGAAGTTTATGGAAATTTTTGTTATAATATCCAGCAAATCCTTTGATCATGAATGATGATTGTCAGAGTCCTCTTGATGTTGCTAGAGCAAAAGGTCATAGCAATGTCGTTCGTACGATCGAGGTTTGTTTACCTTATAATTCAATCTAAATTTTGTTTCAATATGATTATTGAAGCTTATGTTTTGGGAGTTGTTTGCAGAGTCATATTTGTTTGTTTTCGGGTTGGTTGCGGGAGTTCTATGGACCGGGATTTTTGGAACTACTGGCTCCTCAACTAGTTTCAAAGAAAGTGTAAGTACTTCATTCCCATGATTCCAAATTTAAGGTTGTTCTTTTCCTAGTTCTATGTTCATGGCTTGATGACCCGAATTCATTAATATAAAAATTTCATGATTGACGATAACTACGATTTCGATTCGAACTCTAGTATATTTTTCTTATCAAATTATGTTCTTGTGGTTGATGCAATTCCCATTGCAGCTGGGCTGTTATTTTACCATGTGGGACGCGAAGTCTTACAAAGCCTTTCAAGTTGGAGCTTGCAATCTACACCACTCTTCAGGTATAATTCTGCAGATTAGAATGTTTAATAGTATTTAAAAGGTTTTTGCATTATAATGCTGGACTTGAGATGATATTGCCACAATAGAACCTAGAACGTAAAGCTCTGGTGTAACCAACCTAGAACCTAAAGCTCTGATACCAAATGTTATAGAACTCTTGGTATTCGACCTAAATACTTAAATAACGAGATCTTTAGATCTAAATTATTCAAGAACCCCAAAATAATAAGGAATCAACCCAAAGGAAAGTTTTGGAACGGATTAATTTGATGGTCAAGATTAAGAGTAAAGAAAACTCGTGATTCGAATCACTCCACAAGATAGCTTGTTTAAGACTACTTGAATGACTCTAGCATGCAAATATAAACACAGGTAATGCAAAGGAACAAGCTCATGGCTTAAGAAGCATAATATGCGAACTTCATTTTTAATATCTAAAATCTTTATACTAAAGCAACAATATGAATAGCATAACGGTCACTATCTAAATGTACACATACAATTGACGTGAAAATAACACATACAATTCGTATCATTGTAATCCTTCTTTGTAAATGATAGGATGCTCAACCACGTATTGTTGTTCGACTATGGAGAGCCGATTTGGAGGAGACGAAGTTACAGAATTCTGATCCATCAGTTATGATTGTGGATAACACCACAAGTAAGTCTTGACTCTATATTGGCCATCTTGGGACTGAAAGATGCATTCATTTCATGGTTCTATATAGCCTATGACTTTGATCTTGTACCTTCCAAGTCTCGTTCGCACTTCGATAATACAGTAACGCGCACGAACACATGAGGAATGACCAATTTCATTTTTGTATAACCAAGGAGCCTCGATCTTGACTTAATGTTTGTTTGTTGTTTTGAATTCATTGTAATTGTTATTACCTGTTTTTGTTTTCAAGAAACTCGCTTGAAACTTGCATCTGGGAATGAAAATGACAAAGAACAACTTCAGTGGTTTTGCAATGCATGCAAAGGAATTCCTTCGGTAATATGCTCATTCTCTTCCGGTCTTGGCCTGTGGTGAAGATATTTTCCTGCCTGAGCCATCTTGAATTTAGACTCAGCAAGCTCTTGACATGTTTTTTCCCAATAACCTGGAAATTTTTGGAATATTTCAGATGATGCTCCCTCCATTTATGAGTGTTAACCAGGAGACGAGCGTTTCGGCAACTGCACCGCCAGACACAGAAGATGTGGAGGTAGCCATGGCCATCAGTGCTTCCATTCAGTCAGCTATCCAGGGGAGACCACTCTTTCCTGAACCCAATCCAAGTTCTGAAGCAAGTACCTCTACTAGCCATACAGGGCCAGTTGCACCAACACCACATTCTACGAAATTCGGCACAAATGAATCGGAACTGCACGAAGCTGGCCAGAGCAACAGCAATTCAAACGAACATCCCGAAATCCAGACGAACAGCATCCCTCCAGATGCAGTGCCTTCAGCTCCATTGGCAGGAGATGAGATTCTGGACGATGGTACAATTCACTATCCTTCAATTGATTCAAGTCCGATTGACTTGTCATCTCCAACTGCCCAGACAGTTCCCTTACAAACAGGTGAAGGAAAAGAGGAAACGAGTTCTTCTTCATGTGTTATATGCTTGGATGCTCCTATTGAAGGAGCCTGCATACCCTGTGGACATATGGCTGGGTGCATGAATTGTTTGACCGAAATCAAATCCAAGAAATGGGGCTGCCCGGTTTGTCGTGCCAAAATCGACCAAGTTGTCAGATTATATGCTGTATGAGTCCACTGTGAGTAAACTCTTTAAATGTGCAGTTCCTGTTGTTTTATATATTTTGCAACATATATAAACCAATGTGTTCTATCTGATTGTGTGGACACAATAGAGGTAATGTAATTTGAATACAATTCTATCAACATCCCTTAGTTTTTTCGTCTGGCAACCATGCTCATACTAGGAACTTTGTTTCTTTCTGAGCTCTAGCGGATATTGTTTTATTTTGGCTTTTCCTCAAAGTTTTAAAATGTGTGTGCTAACTGTTAAGGAGAGGTTTCCACATCTTATAAGGAATGTTTTGATATGAGATCTCACAATCTACCTTTAGGGGCCAGCATCCTTGCTGGCACCGCCTGTTATTTGACTCTGTTATTCGACTCTGATACGATTTGTAATAGTTCAAGCCTATCATTAGCAGATATTGTTTTTTTTAGACTTATCATTAAGGTTTTAAAATGTGACTGATAGAGAGAGGTTATGAATATTTTGTTGCTTAAGAAAGTCATAAATGTTTTCATTATTTGCAATGAAAATTCTACAAAGATTATCAAACGTTCACAAACCGCTCTCGATTTGTAGATAAAAAGATGTAAAATCTATATAAAAAAAACAAAAGAATCAAATATTAACGATAATTTAGAAGGTTAAATTATAAAAAATATCCTTAAATTTCGTGATTTGTTTAAAAAATACATATATATTTTTTTAACGTTGTAATATTACCCTTAAAGTTTCATAAATATTTCAATATTAAAAAAGATTTCTACTCATATTAGTTTTTATAATTTATAATTTAAGGTAATATTTATTTAATAATGGTTAATGCATTGAATTTTGAGGATTAATTCATATGCGAATTTAAGAATTATATGGCGCGAGAGGCTTCAACCTTAACCTCGCGCTATTTCTCTGCTCTTCTGCTATCGCATCTGCCCCAAATCGAACATGCAGGTGCGCATTTTCGTCTTTGTTGTTCATTCATTTCAGCAGTAATTTCAAAACCTAGAACTCATTGCAATTTCATTTCGGAAGAGCCTAATTTATACGTTTGTTCGTACTAACATTCGACCGTTCCATTTAGTTTATATGAGATTTTTGTTTGTTCTGCATTGTCGCGTTTCTGATATCTTGGGAGACGTTTCTTCGTGGTATTAGTAACTCCATTTGTCATTCATTCATACACTTGGTTAGCGCTTAAGTTTATTTACTTTTAGTTGCCATATGAATCCGAGTTATTTTGCCCTGATGCAATCATGAAAATCAGCTCTGCTTGAAGTGAACAACCAAGAACGGGAAATGCATATATGTATATATTTTGATAGATAACAAATGTTTTGATGTATGAAATTTATAGCGCCGTACAAGAAAATTTTCCAATTGGACAAAAAGTGCAGGTCTACAGAATTGAAATAGTGAAGACGAGTTACACCAATTGATACCATAATCCTTTCATTCATTTCATTCCAAGGAAAGGATACCTCTTTAGTCCTTAGTTTATGTAGTAATTTTCCCATTGTGTCATAGGCAGTGATAACCTTTGAATCAGTAATCCATTTTTCAAATTTAAGAGCTGATCATGGCTTCCTGTCTTTGCTTGAGGTTGTCTCATATGGGCGCTAATATTGGTTTCTGATATTCACTACAGGCCAGTGATAGATTTAACATCAATTCCCAACTTGAGCACCTTCAGGCTAAATATGTGGGAACTGTGCACGCTGACTTAAATAGATTGTTAGTTTTCTTATTCCTTTGGAGCCTTGATCTTATATTGCTTTGCATAATATTGTGTAAACCTCAGTTCACATCTCTGTGTGTACAGTGAATGGGCCGTGAACATTCAGCGTGATAGCTATGCATCATATGTTGGTCACTACCCCGTTCTGGCTAACTTCGCTATAGCAGAAAATGAATCCATCGGAAGGGAACGCTACAACTTTATGCAGGTTGATACATTGCCTTATCTTTTTGTTATTATTTGTCTTTTCACTGACGAGCTTCCTTTTCTAGTATTATTATTGCCTCCCCCCATCCCAATATTATTTGTTTCTGTCAGGTATGGCTGGTATTTGTTTTTGTTATTATTATTATTATTAAAATAATAAAGCATCGATATCCATGTTTGTTGCTTTCGGGTTAACACCCCCCAAAAAAAGTGAGAAATGAAAAAGAACGAGAGAAAGAGAGATGAAAGATGGGTTGCAACACTTTTTGTTATTAATGGGCAGTTTTTTATTATTATTTTTTTTTTTTTGAGCCAACCATTTCTGAGCTTTCTGCATGCATTCATTATACTCGTTCATTATTCCTTCACTTGCCCTCCACCCACATAAAATGTGCTTTCTGATTTTCATGTCCTTGTAATTTGATTATTAGGTCATTTTTCCTTCCAATTTCTAGTTTCTAATGTGGCTTTTTATCTTTACTCAAAACAGTAGCCCAAGTTATTTCATTCTTCACAATGTGTAGTGTCGAGAATAAATTGGTCCTACCACTTTTGAAATGTGGGGTTGTGCCCATGTGTAACTAATTTTTTTTCTTAATGAGTGATGGAAATTTCCTTTTAGTTCTTCGTGGATTTCATTTACAACTTAATTAGATAAAGAAAGGTAATTCTTAACATTCTTTTTTTGTTTTNTTTTTTTTTTTTTTTTTTTTTTTTTTTTTTTTTTTTTTTTTTTTTTTTTTTTTGTGTGCAGAAAATGCTATTACCTTGTGGCCTTCCTCCAGAAAGGGACACGATTGAGATTTTATTAGTTTGTAATCAGAGATTGTACCTTTGATTTGCTAACTCTGTTACGAATTGGCTAATGGGAAGTGATTAAGAATCAGTTTCCAAACCCAGTCGTTATCATCCTTTATTTCAAGAAAAATATGTCCACTCTAGTCATAGTCTGGAGAATGCTCCCATCTTTACATGTGTAGTTCTGTTTAACCTTGAATTGATTGTTTTATTTTTTGAGAAGACCACGAATTGAATTTAATTTGATAGCAATGGATGCTGGATTTAGTTCAGTCAGTTTATAATTATTATCAGTCAGTTTCACAATTTCAGGAATTAATTGTAACAGGACTGTAACGAAATTATGTGATACGTCCTGTGTTAATTAATACGAGTGGGCTCCTTTTTTTTATTTGGTCCTTGATAATGAGAAATTTCCATGTTCAGCATGGTATTGAGTGAAAGGAGGAGGACCATCAAGTAGCTCGCTCATGGAACTGCCTCCAGCTTAACTTTGAGGAACATTTTGGTTTGGCAGGAGAGTGCCTCTCCTAATCCCACACTCTTGCTCATCAGTTCTCTGGTGTGAATCTACAAAATGGAAAGCAGATTGAAGTGAAGGGTCAATGAGAGGACAACGTGGGTCCAGCATTGGTCTGTGCCAATTCGATACATCATTAAATGTCCAACTGGTTTCAACGTTTGATTTGTCCCTTCACTAACGAAAGCTACGGTTCATGTTGTGGAAAATGCAAGCACACATGCCCTCGGTCTGACAAAGGTACGCTTTCAGATTTCTTTGGGACTCTTCATGTTTATCATGTCAGGAAATTGCAATAACTCTCGGCTAATGGCTAATAGAATCTTGCAGGCTCCCCTAAATTGAGCTAAATCAGGTTTCTACTTTGATTATGCAAGTTACTAGAATGTTTGGACTGTTAGTTCACTACTTAACACAAAACCGTGAACCATGCATTTGAGCAAATTTTGTCAGCATGGATGCCCGTAGTTGGACCAATATTTTTTTATCACATGCGATCATGTAACCTAGGACTGCATCAATTCACTTTGACAAGGTATGTTCCTTCCAACTCTTACATAGTCTTATATGCTTACTATCATAGAAAACATTTTAGCGTCAAGCTATAAACCTATACTCGATGATGTATGGCACTCAATAGACATCTCTTTTAACTCATGATATATCTTTGTGAATCATAGCTGTATTTCAAACTTTTTTTATTAGAATTTCATGCCAATCATGATTCTTATACCAAAAAGACTGGATAAGAAAATCTTTAATGACCTAGTACTTAGTAAACTCAATTTTTTTTTTTTTTTTAGTTTAACAATAGTTGAATGATTGTCTTTGGGATTGTTATTGATGTTTCATCTATGGAGCTATATTTTGATTGACAATTAAAATTTTGCCTAGGGATACCACATATTTAGCCCACGTGAATTTTCATTTCGTAGTCGTTTTCCACATTTGATTTGAGCATCAGACTTTGTCGTATGAGCACTATATTAGTGTTTATTTAACCCATTGAATAATTTTTCAATGAGTACTATATTAGTGTTAGTTTTTTAACCCATTGAATAATTTTTTTTTTTCCTCCTATTTTGTAGGTGGTTGGATGACCAATCATGAATATCGACATTCACACTCTAGGGTACGATGAATCAAATCATTTGATATGATATGTTTTCAATACTCCTTTTGCACGTTTTTACTTCAATATTAATTTGATTTTAAAGATAAATATAAAAGAGGTCAATAATGTTTGTATGCTTAGCTAATTTTTTTAAGTTGGACAGTACTTTAGAATGTCTGTGGCTAAAGCAAGCTCTACCTTCTCCATCTTCCTTAATGATTGATACCAAACTTCCCATTTTGGCCTTTTGTTCTCTTACATTCACATTCATTCTTGTTTGTCAAAAATGTTTTGATAGGTGTATGCCATTTCCTTGGATTCTGCTGCCAGTGAGGGACCAACTCCTCTCCGAGCATCATTACTTCATATGCAACCTTTTCTTTTTTTTTTTCGGTTTCTCATTTCAAACCTTACTAAGTTGGAGTGTTTTAGCTCATAGATAGATTATTAATTGTGAGATCTCACATCGATTGAAGTGGGGTTCAAGTGTCAGCGAGAACCTAGATCTCGTAAGGGTGGATTGTGAGATTCCAATGTCAATTGGAGATGGAAACTAAACATTGTATATATGGGTTTAGAAACCTCTCAGTGGAATACACGTTTTAAAAATCTTGAGAGAAAGTCCAAAAAAGGCAATATCTATGAGTGTACCTGTTACGATTAAACTTTTGTACTAAATCAAATTTGATCCGATAATTATTGAGATTGAATTATTTGGAGTTGTGTTGTTATCTAATAATTAATTTCAGGGTTTTATGATTATTAAATCCAAGAAGAGTCCAAGTGAATTGGTTAAGATGGTGGATTGAGTCTTTCATAGATTCCTTCAAAATATGAAAAACCATATGCTTTCCTTTCCTTTCAACCAACCACTTTCCTCTCAATTACAGCCTTTCATATTTTCTCTCACATTTCCATTTTTATATCATTAAGTTCCTACATTATTATTCACTTCATTTTCACAAACCTTTCAATTTTTTTTTATTGCAAAATAAACATTTTTAAAGATTGCATTCATTTCTTTAATAGAGGAGATATATATTTTAAATTCGGACAAATTTTTATTAATCTATATAATAACTTTTAATTTTATCAAATTAAACTTTAAACTTAGTTGCATGTTCGTATTCATCTACTAATTTTAATTTAAAAAAGCTAGCTAAAAGTCTTAATAATTTCATTAATAATCATGTTTTCGAATATATTTAAGTTTAATTAATGTTCAATTTAATCCATGCAATAATTAAATTTTTTTTTTAATGAAAGTATTTAGTTTTTTCTATTTTCTGAAGTAATAAGAGTATTATGTATCTTAATTTGCAAGAAAGAAAAATTACATAATAATTATTATTTATTTAAAAATACAATGTTTTTATTATTATTTAAATAGAAAAAACCCAAATTTATGATNTTTTTTTTTTTTTTTTTTTTTTTTTTTTTTTTTTTTTTTTTTTTTTTTTTTTTTTTTGCTTTATTGTTTTTCCGGACGACAGGATTGATCGCTCGTCTGTCTATCAACTAGCGATGAAAATAGTAAAAAAAGAAAAAAAGAAAAAGAAAAAAAAAGGGCAATTAATTAAAAGATGGAAGAAAAAGAAAAGGAAAAAGTACAAATATTGACACGTGTATTAATCCAGCTTACAAGTTAAAAAAGGGACAGTGAAAGATCAGGTCGAGACGTGGCTTCTTCTGAAGGGACTACAGGCGAGTGTAGGATATAATCATGGGTGCATCACAGCAGATTGGTACTTAAAATGTAATAAAACATAAAACAGTGTGTTAAAAAGGAATTAAGAAAATTAATTAAAAGAAAATTGAAAAAGGAAAACAATATCACCTGGCCTTGTCTTCCTCTTCCCCCAATCTTCCGAACTTTTTTCTCATCCATTTTCCTTCATTTTCTCGCTTCCTTTTCTTCACTCCGTCGAAATCCACCAAATATTCTCCTCTTCCTCCTCTAATTCGCGAAGAAACTGATCCTTTTCCAAAACTCAGATCCGAAGATCTCATCCCAGTATGTATTCTGAACCTTGTTTTTGTTTTTTGTTTTTTGTTTTTCCCCCTTCTTTTGTTGTTTTTTTCGCTCACATTGGCGTTAAAATCTTTGCCATTACCTTATTTTGCGACCTCGTCTTCCAATCCCATTCTTGTTCTATTCAATCTCACTATCACGATGTCCTTTTCCTCGCCCCTTTTGATCTCCAATTCGTTTTTCCTCATGTAATTGCACTTCTTTTCTCGTACCTCGTAACATGCCTTTTAATTCGGTTTCCAGATGTTAACTTACATTTCTATGTACAGGGAATGTAGGTTGTGAGATTTGGATACGGAAGGCGTTCGTGTGCTGTGCGTGATTTGAGGCTTGAATGGAATTTGCGATCATTACCATCATCGGGCTGGAAGGTGTGGATCAGAGGCAGTATTGATTATTTCAATCCTCAGAAGAATCGATGCGGCACCTGGATTGGGAACGGAATTGTTCGACGGGGAAGCATTTGTGTGCCATATTGTATGGTGGACTAAATTTTGAGCTGATTGATATATAAAGGGAGAACTTGGTGGATTAGTAAATTAGGTCATGGAGCGCATTATAGGTGGGAAGTTTAAGCTTGGAAGGAAGATCGGCAGCGGATCATTTGGCGAACTTTATTTGGGTATACAGCTCATGTGTTTTTTTATTCGTTTGTTCTTGCAATTCACGTGCTTGTATGAGAAACATGGCGGACATTGATCGTGTTTCGTTTGGTTTATACAGGTACAAATGTACAAACTGGAGAGGAAGTGGCTGTCAAGCTGGTAAGTGGATCATTCAGTTGTGTTTCCAATCCTATTTACTGGGAAATTTGGAGATTTTGTCTTTTCTCCTTTGCGCTCTAAAGAATTGTGAAATTTTGCGATCAAGATTAAAAACGAATTTTTTCCTTAAACAAAAATTGTCCTCTAATTTCTTGAGTTTTGATATTGATTTTTGGCATCTTAAAACTTTTGTTGTGAACACCAAGTTGAGCAATATGCCGGAAACTTTAACAAACACATTAGCATCTCGAGTGTTGTTGTCTCCAGAATTTAAGGGAAGGATGAAAGTCTTTTTTTTTTTTATTGCTTATCAAATTTCCTCTCCTTGACATTACCATTTAGACGTTTTCATTATATATACTTTTTTATCTTACCGCTCATTGCTAGGAGTAGTGGGGGAAAGGGAAAAAAATAACGCATCAAAATCTTGATGTCTTTCTGAATTTATATGTTTTATATTTACACTGGTCTGATACATAAGTTGTTCATTATGATACATGTTAACTGTATCCACCATTTGATTTATATTCTACATTGACAAAATTTTAGAATCTGATGATTCATTTATGAGATTCTTGTTTCCTCAGGAATCTGCAAAGACCAAGCACCCTCAGCTTCACTATGAGTCAAAACTATACATGCTTCTTCAAGGAGGAAGTAGGTTTTCTCGATTGTTCGTTTATGCCGAATGATGCTAACAATACTTTCTTAGAACTATGTTCAATCGTGTAGGGGATTTTCTTCTAATATACTTCGTTTATATATCCAGCCGGTGTACCCCATCTCAAATGGTTTGGAGTTGAGGGTGATTACAATGTCATGGTTATTGATCTCCTCGGGCCAAGCTTAGAAGACTTGTTCAACTACTGCAATCGGAAACTGTCCTTGAAGTCCGTTTTGATGCTAGCAGATCAGTTGGTTAGTTTGCACATCCTTTTAAGTAGTATCTCACTGAGTTTTTTCTATGCTCATGCATTTACCTCTCCCCTGTAGTTAAACAGAGTTGAATATATGCATTCACGCGGTTTCCTTCATCGTGACATAAAGCCGGACAATTTTCTTATGGGCTTGGGGCGAAAGGCCAATCAGGTATAATGCATTGGACAACATTTTGTACTTTATTGTACATCTCTAGAGTTTTTTCTTTGTTCCCAACATTGAAGCTATTCATTTCCATGGGGAAAAACTGATGTCCCTACAAAATATATATGGAGACTTGTGAGAGTTGGTGGGAATTTCAACGTTTGAGAATGTTAATGATGTCAATTAAAATCTCTTTTCTTAATAGTACTTTATCCGTTTTTTGGTGCTTGAGTTTATTTCTTACGTTGGCCATCCTATCTGAAGTTTGTAGTTTCTGCTGTCTCAAGGTCATAATTACGAGGCAAGAAAGAAAATGACTTCAATTTAAGTTCTCGCATGTTAGAATGTCTTTCTAGCTGTCATGAAAAACTTCATACGTTTCTGAACTTATTTTTATAAAGTTAAAAACAAATAATTTGCCCTCTGAATTTTATTGAGGCGAAGGGGGTTGCTGATTGAAAAGTTAATTTCTTTGGCTTATAACTTATTAAATCAAACCACCATGCTTTTTTGAACAGGTGTACATCATTGACTATGGTCTTGCAAAAAAGTACAGAGATCTTCAGACACACAAGCATATACCATACAGGTAACTTATCATCTATTACCTTTTTGTGACTCTGGCATGCCTTTTATCTGCATTTTCCCTTTACCAATCTTGACACTCCTTGCTACCATATTGAGTCGTGAAGCTTCAGCTTTCAGTCCCCTAAACGTGTGTAGCTATGAACAGGTAGAGAAGGTGGATATATGTTAGCAAATTGTTTATCAGTACAGATGCCTCATAACCTTATTCTATCCTTCAACATTTGAACTGCTCCATGCTTATGTCTCTTTGTCATACAGTACAATGATGAGTCTAGTGATGAAGTGACTAGATCATTCAAACAAGTGTTTAATGAATTGGGAATCCCTTTTTTTTTTTTTTTTTTGTGTGTATTTCTTTGCACAATCTTGACTATGGTCTGAATGCTCCTCTTTTGATATAATTTTGCATCTATGATATTAATTGTTTCCCAATATGTTGTGAATTTTTTGAGTTGATCTTTATGCTATTTGTGAAATTAACCTTGGTGGTTTCTCTCACTTGCTTCTGTGACAGAGAAAATAAGAATCTCACGGGAACAGCTCGCTATGCAAGTGTCAATACTCATCTTGGAGTTGGTGAGGAAATATTTTGTCATTCAACATTTTTTTTTTTTCAAAGAGCCATATTCCTTTTATATAAAACTACTTAACTTGACTGCAGAGCAAAGCAGGAGGGATGATTTAGAATCGCTGGGCTACGTGCTTATGTATTTTCTCAGGGGAAGGTTGCACACATATTACTTGATGCTTGCTTTTGGTACTCATATCTCTTTGACACATCAGATTTTTACCTGAGTTCATATATCTTTTTCTCAGCCTTCCTTGGCAAGGACTGAAGGCAGGGACTAAAAAGCAAAAATATGATAAGATCAGTGAAAAGAAGATGCTTACTCCAGTAGAGGTATTATTACTAGCTTCCTGTGGCATATTAACGTTTACAAAATATAAATGCGAAGTCACAAACAGTGAGTACAAGTGATTGTATCAAGCAGTGTGCTTGCCATATGCCAGTTTGTCCCTTACAAATTGTGATTGAATTTGTTTGAAGTTTTTTATGAACGTATTTGACATGGTTACATGTGTCTAGGTCCTCTGCAAATCATATCCATCAGAATTTACATCCTACTTCCACTATTGTCGGTCACTGAGGTTTGAAGATAAACCTGACTATTCGTATCTGAAGAGATTATTCCGAGACCTTTTCATCCGTGAAGGTTCGTTTAAAACTGTCGAAATCCTTGCCCTTGTATTAATGAATTCTTGATACACACAGGGTACATGTCGAAATCCTTTTATTACTCCATCAAGGGGTTTAACTAACGGTATCACACTGGTCTTTGTTGCAGGATATCAATTTGACTATGTATTTGACTGGACTATACTGAAATATCCACAAATTGGCTCCAGTTCGAAACCACGAGTCTGTACTTTACTTGTTTGGATGCTTATATTATAGTTGACCAATGGTGGAAAATAAAAGTGCATTGCTTCTAATATACTCTTCGATTGTTGCTTCTCTGCAGCCCAGTGGAAAACCAGGTCTCACTCCAGGACCATCTGCTGAAAGAGGGGAGAAGCACCCAGGTCCGTTCCTTTACTCAGGAAGGATAGGATAATCTATAATTTGCTGAATTGGCTGTATTTTACCTCCTATAGCTATAACCTGTGCTTGGAGAGAGGCTTTCTTACCAAACTTCATTTTTCCACGGCTCATTAGAACATGTTTTTTTATTAATGATCTACATGCATACAAAGGGACGGGGCTTTGGTTGTGACAATAGGAGGGGAGAGAGAGAGGGAGAGAAAAATAATCAGGTTGATTTTAGTTATCCTTGATTGGATAGCTTTTTGTATTAGTTCTTTTGGGTGGGGGTGATCTCTACCCCCGACCTTTAGGCTGTTGCCTTTCCATATTTTATGAAATTGACTCTTACCGGAAAAAAAAAATGTTGACAGTAAAAAACTCAAATGAAAGAATAGTAACCAGCTTTAATCATATGTAGCATCAATACCCCATGAACTCAAATCAAATCAGAAAAATACCTGGTTAAGACAGCACAACGGACTAACAACGAAACCAAAAGCCAGCAATAGAGAGGCCAAATGGTGTAGTTCATTTTGGAGAATTGGGGTTTAAAACAATTGTCTTCTTTCAACTGATATGATATATATTTTTCTTTTGTTGGGAGAAACATTTTGGAGCATTGGGGTTTGAGAGCCCTCTCTTCATGTTATAGAGATTCCTAGCCAATTTATGCTACAAATGTTGAACTGATGAAATGGTAGTCTTTTGAAAAATTGATATATTATTTTCCTATGCCATCTAGTGGGCCAAGATATTCGAGATAGATTCTCTGGTGGAACTGAGGCATTCGGAAGAAGGAACTCCAGTGGGCATGGTTTGCACGGTGATCATTCCAGACATAGATCATCTGATGATGTACCATCTTCCAAGGATGTGGTACTGTTCCAAGCACTAATCTTCAATTTTCGTTTATCTCAACAAACTTTTGTTTTGCTTACTATTCTTTTGGGCTTCTGTACAACTCTGCTGCTTCCCTCTTTTGATAAGATGACATGTTTTTTTCTCTCCCATCCCTCTTTCACAGCAACCTGATTCAGAAAGGGCCCGCAGTAGCTATAGGAATGGAAGCCTTTCGAAGAAGCCTGTTCTATCGAGCAGCCGACCAAGCTCCTCTGGGGAGCCAAGTGAAATCCGATCAAGTCGCCTGATGTCAGCAAGTAGTCGTCTATCTGCAGGCCAAAGGGTTCAACCTGGTTTTGAGACCAAAACGACTGCTCTTAACCGTTCTTCAACTACAAAAGGTGGCCGTGATGATACACTCCGGAGCTTTGAGCTGTTGTCTATTGGAACTGGCAAGAGGAAATGAGAAGGAAAAACAGATCTATCTGGGTAACTAGTGACCGTGTGAATGGTCAATATAGCACCCTATGTATCTTCTGTAAAATGCCCCAGCTCCTACGGTATTTTATATCGACTGAACATGTATATGTGTATCGATCATTAGTTTGGCTCGGTTCATCCACACTACAAAATTTAATGAAATCTCCACCGGAAACATTGGTTGGAAGCGAAACCTCCATGGATTTTCTTGGTTACAATGGTGCTTGTTTCGTTGTAGGAAGATGTTAATACATTTGAGACAGTTGTAATATACCTTCCAGGCGACGGAACTCTGCTGGAACTCAAATATGGTTTTTCCTGTCCTCTATTCATTTGTTTTGACCATTTCCTTTTTCTCTTTTATTATATATGATGCAAGTTTAATATTAGTTCTTATGTTTGCTTCTTGTAATTGTTTTGCTGAATAATTGTTTTGACCATATATGATATGTATATGATTTTGATTTTAAACTCAAAAGAAAGAGATAAAATTCTCTTATGGTTGTTTCTTCGTGTTTATTCTTTTTTACTTGCTAAGTGCTAAGATAACACAAAAACATCCATTTGTGGCCAAGCTGTGTTCTTCAAAACTTGGCTTCCCCAATGCCCTTCATAATTCTTCTTCTTCTTCTCTACCTCTATTAATTGCATTTCTTTCCATCTCCATTCTCATTTCGGCCATGGCCTTCCTCCTTAAAGCTCCTCCGTCTTTCCCATGGAAGTCCTCCCCCTTTGATAAATCTAGCTGGAACCCATCATTCAAGGAGCTGTTGTTTACCTCCCGCAAGACATCTGGCCGGCCGTGTCGCCGGGAAAAACACAATTTTCGGTGCCCCTTGTGGTCTCTGAGACCAATTATTTCCATGGCCTAGCCTCTGCTTCTCGAAAACCCCAAATGACACTTTACGATTACATGACGATGCCGCCACCGTCTCTAAGAAGCTATTCCGGCGCGCCGTCGACATGGCCCACTGGCTTCCGCTTCATCCGTTGTTGGCCCAACCACTGCCGACGGTATTAACGTTCAACAGAATCAGGTTTCGGCGTGGCAGCATCCACCCCAAGATGGGATTGATCTCAATAATGAGAATGACTGTAGCTCTGGTGGTTCAGAAGACTTGGATTTGACTCTCTCTAAAGAAGTTCATGTTATTTTCTAAATAAAAGATTAAAGTATATATATATATAAATAAAAATAATTATACATAATTTTGATGCAGGTCATATAAACAGCCACATATTTCCAAGTTGAACTCCAAATTTAAAAATATTAAAACTAAAACTAAAACTAAAACATTCAAGTTTATAAATGGCGAAAGTGTTCTCCTTCAAAGCTACGAATACTTTTTTGAGTGCCAACCTATCTTTGCCACCTCAATTTTATAATCATACTTTTTAGTTGGATTGAGTAACATATTGGTCTTTGAATTTTTAAAGTGGATTAAAGTTTGAGAAAATTATTTATTTTAAAAAAAGAAGAAAAAAAAAAAAAAAAAAAAAAAAAAAAAGCAACAGTGACCAAACAAACTATTTTTTTCAAGTTTATAAACTCAAGAACCAAAAGCTACCAAATCTAAATCTCATGAACTAAAATATATTTCACCCTTACACTGAAGGGATCGTAACTGCTATCGGTTTATTTCTATGCAATTAAGTTATCATAAATCTCCAACTCAATCTAAATATAATTGATCTTCTTAAAACAATAATTGTAGGATAGAGAATCGAATTGAACCATTTTTTTTGTAGGATGATAATTATTTTCTTATATGCACAAGGTTCTGAAGTCCACTTCAATTTGGTGGTCTTGTTTTCCCCCCTAAAGATAGAGAAAAGGAGGGCATAATTCTATTATTAGAATATCTTCGTATCAATTTTCAGAGCTACACTCAAGGGTGTCCATACAATAATCTCTCTAATTGAACAATGTCCGAAGACCACCACTAGAAGAAGTTTTCTTTTGTAATTAATTAACAACCAACAAAGGTTTTCAAATAACAGTTCGAACTTTGAAGATTGGTTTAAGATTTTGGGGCTAAGAGGCAAGAATGTCCCTAGAGCAGCTCAAGAAGCAAGCGTTTTCTTTCCTTAATGAAAGATTCAAAGTAGCCAGGCTCGTCTTCACTGACGTTACCCACGCAGAATTGTAAGCATTCTTCCTTTAACATACAGATAAATGATCACATAATCTTAGAGGCTTCCATTCTCTGCCAATATCTAAAATGGCCGAACCTTCATGATAAAATTGACAAAGGTTTCATCACAGAACTTTTAAACAGGAATGCACTTTCCTAATTCTTGTGAATACATATTCGATATACAAAAGATCATTCATTCATCTAGAGGGTATATACCGTTCGAGATCATTCATTCATTGTAATTAGTGTGTACTTTCCTGTATTTCCAAGGTTGGCAGAGGAAGCAACAAACAAAGATCCATGTACCCCTGATGCTAAAACAATGACAACCATAGCTGAGGCATCCTTTGAGATAGATGATTATTGGAGAATTGTTGATGTCCTTCACAATCGGTAAGTAAAAGTGACACTGCTGGCCTATGTTTGGATGAATTTATAGGAGTATTTCAAAGAAAAGAACAAATGTAAATCTCCCATTTGAAATAATTCTCTAAATGTGACGGACCCAAAATCCTATCCCTATAAAACAAAAAAAAAAAGTGTTATCATACTTCTGGTGACTGCAATTTTCAGGCTTCGTAGTGTTGAGTGGAAGCAGTGGAAACAATCCTACAAATCACTGGTACTCCTTGAGTTCTTGTTAACCCACGGACCAGAAGAGTTAGCTGACGAGTTCAAGAGAGATTCATATATCATCGAAGCACTTGGAACTTTTAAGCATGTAGATGAAAGGGGGTAAAAAATGATTTAATCAAATCAGAATTGTAAATAGTATCACAGAGTAACAGCTATTCTCAAGGGATATATTTGATTTTCTAATGATATGATAGGTTCGACTGGGGTGAAATCATGCACAAAAAGTCACAATCGATACTACAACTACTGAAAGGAGGCCAGACTTTAAAAGAATCACGTTTGAGAGCTCTGAAAATAACGAGAGAAATTCAAGGATTTGGTAGTAGTTCATCACCTTCTTCGTCATCATCAATACTGTCACCCAACTTTTCACCAAGCTTTTCGTTTGCATCAACAAGAACTTCATCATTTGGTTCATATTCTACTACTTTGAGCCCCGCATGGAGTGATTTACATGAGGGAAACAATTTTGAAAACTCCCCATCCCCTGATGATGCCTTTGAAAGCCATATTTGGGGAAGAAATGGAAATGACAACAACTCTACGGAAAAAAACTTTACTATCAAAGGACAACAACTTTGGGAATGCCCCCTAATCGAAGAGGATGAATCTCTACTTGACCCTGAGGATGAGGAAAAGAAACCAACAAGTTTACTGAGTGAAGTTTGCACAAAGCTCGTGGCATTAAGTCCTACCAGTCTGGAGGGAGCAGGATTTGGAAAAGCTTCTAATAAATGTGAAGATTGAAGATTGAAGATAGAAGTATTTGATACTACATTAAGATTTTGTTAGCAACTATATTTCTAAACAGGGTACCCTTTGTAGAGGATACTTAAGTAAAAGTTAAGGCAAATGAAGCAGGCCAAGCCAAGACTGCTTGATAGCATACTTAGAGGTATGAATAACAAGCAATGTTCATTTTGTAGTACAACTACGGTATCAAATATTTCATCAGTGCAGCGGCACCCAAGGGAAGACAGACACAAAAAAACTCAAAAAAAAAAAAAACAAATAGAAAACAAAACCATAATCAGTGGCACAGATATTCAATTTAACAGTTGAACAGAGAAACATCAGCACTCAGCAGATTCAAATTCATGCTTAATTGGAGTAATGTAGGCATCTTGTGGTAAAGTTAGGTAAGATCTCACTATTGGAAGTACAAATTCCATACATCTCAAAACATTCACAAACTCCTGAGGGCTAGAGAAACAGAAGAGATAACAATCCAAACCTGATAAACTTAAACTCACAACAAAATTTGAAGCCAAAGAAATGCACTTTCTAAGATTCACTCTTTCTCAGCTTCGCAAGCTCTTGCCTCACCAATCCAGCTCTCTGCACAAAAAAAAAAAAAAAAAAAAACAAAGGAAAGAAAGAAAGAAAAGAAAACTGATCAGCACAATAGAAAGTTTCTGTTAAATGATAAATAAAACAAAAGTTCTTTCGCACTCTTTCATGCATCAACGCCATATGAAAAGGGTCAAATCAAACAAGAGAAAGTACAAACTACAGATTACATCAAATTATCACTGACCTTTATCTTAGCCAACATAAGCTTGAACCTATCGAAATCATTAAGTGATGCCCTTCTTTTCTTCACGAGTAGTTTTCTCCCCCAAGAGCTATCCTCCCATTTTTTCTGAACATCTGACATGGTCAATCAAAACAACAGGTTAAAGCAAACAAAAAAACACAAAAGGCAGGGTGTAATGGGTATTTGTACATGAAAAATAAATTAAGAAGCGTACCAGCAGCCTTCATAGCTTCAATGAGTTCCTTCTTTCTAGGGACCCTCTTAATGTCAATTTTAATGTCAGTAAGAGAAAGTCTCTTAAAGTTCATTTGAGACCTGACCATATCAGGAGCATCCACCAAAGCCTGTATGCAGTTGCATTAATAAAATGATAGAACAAACAACTAACCAAATCTTGTCTACAAAGAGTCGGGAAACAGAAATGCTAAGTTTTCCGGGGCTTTCCAATATCCAATAAAATTGGTACGTACAACTTCAAACTGAAACTAGCAATTATCGATGAACATCACACCCAATAGCAAAAAAAAGAACATACTCTGTTCTGGTCAATAACATCGACAATGACGACAAGCTTTCCGTAGTCTTCACCGTAGTTGACAAGAGCGACTCTTCCGATCTCAACGTACCTCTTGAACGGCTACAGAGCCATTAAAAGAACGCAAAATTCAGAAAGAAGGGAAGAAAATCATACCACCAAAAACTGTAGATTCGTAGTTAGAAAGAGCGAAACGAAGGACAGGAATGCTTACCATCTTCGGCGTGCAAGGGGTTTCAGAGAAGGGCGAAAGAAGAAACTAGGGTTTACAGTGCCGATGTCGAAACTAGGGTTTTTTTTGTTCCCCTGTAGTTCCAAATAATTCTTTCGATACAAAATCATTATAACTTTAAATTTACGATTTAGCCCTTCCCAGTTTTGATAATCCTTTTTCTTTTCTTTTCTTTTTTTCTTTTTTTAACTAAGAATATAAATATTACTTCAATCTGTTTATTTTTATTTTTTGGTATATATTTTAAGAATACTTTAAAAAAATAAACCAATTTAGAAATATGATTATAAAACAGTGAAAAACAACCACAATTTTGTGTTTTGTAGCCTATTTTTTTAAAAAATTAATACAAACAAAATATATTTAATATATATTAAAAAAATCATTAATTAGTCATAGTTATCCCCTAAAGATTGGATTGAATATAAACTATTATTATTTATTCTTTTATGAATTTGCATAATTATTATTGTATGATATCACATAATTACATTATATATTTATACATATTGTAATTTAACAAAAATGAATTGAATTTATAATATAAGACTATATTTTTTCAAGCTCCTTTTTCAATTGATAATCTAGAGAAACACCCCCTAGTCAAGGTTGGGTGCTTATGGTAGGCAGAATTCCTATAATAATAAATAAATTAATATATATATATAAAAAGAGAGAGAGAGTTCCACCTTGGTTAATTTAGTGTTAATTTAGTGGAAGATCATGGGGTTATAAGTGAAGAATACAATCTCTATTGGTACGAGGCCTTTTGGGAAAGCCCAAAGCAAAACCATGAGAGCTTATGCTCAATGTGGATAATATCATACCATTGCGATGTGAAAAGCCGTGATTCCTAACAATATATATATTAATTAAATTCGACTAATGCTGGCACATTGGGATTAACCCAACTCTGTATAAAAACTCACTAAACTCTCATGTACTTGAGATACACCCCCAACTCTCAAGGGCTGGAGGAACAAAAGGGATAACAATCCACACCTCATAAATTGTTCTCTAACAAAATTTGAAGCTACAGAAGAAATGCGATTACTCTAAGCTTCACTCTTTTTCAGTTTTGCAAGCTCTTGCCTGACCAATCCACCTCTCTGCAAAATGATAATGCCCATCGTTAGTAAAGTCAAACTTGTATTGGGAATCCATGAGGATTTGAAACTCCTACACGTACTAAAGCATAAGAAAGGGCTAAAAAGTATACAACAGGAAGGGCAGAGACCTTTATCTTGGCCAACATTAGCTTGAACCTATCAAAATCATTAAGAGCTGCCCTCCTTTTCTTGACAAGCAGTTTTCTCCCCCAAGAGCTATCCTCCCACTTTTTTTGAACATCTAAGATGATCGAGGCAACGGGTTAAACTTACAGCAAACAAAGATGACGACAAGGGACGGGGGACGGGGGTAGGTAGAAAGGAATTGGGTATTTGCGAAATAAGTTGAAAAATGAATAGCATACCTGCACCCTTCATAGCTTCAATGAGTTCCTTCTTCCTAGGAACTCTCTTAATGTCAATTTTTATGTCAGTAAGAGAAAGTCTCTTGAAGTTCATCTGAGACCTGACCATATCAGGAGCATCTACCAAAGCCTGTATATAGTAGCATTAATGAAATGATAGAATGAGCAACTAACCAAAGCTTTTTTTGAGAATGATACAGTACAAACCTCTTAAAGAGGAAGGAAGTAGAGATGCTTTAATAGCGGAGCTAAGATAATGTTGGAAGCAACTAATCAAATATTGAAACAAAAACTTCATCACCAGGAAATGACAACAAAAAATGGATACATGGGAAAAATCCATTAAAATCCTTCCTGTTCTTCAAAACAGGGACAATTGGATAATATATAGTCACATTCATTCAGGAGATAAAAACAACTTAAGTCATCCGAACTTCAAACAACCATACACTTAAAGTATCCGCCAAACATCCATTAGGGGTCGGTGGAGAATCAGTCAGAGAAAACTGTTCAAGCCTTGGGTTTGTGAGATCCCACATCGGTTGGAGAGAGGAACAAAACATTCCTCATAAGGGTATGGAAACCTCTCCCTAGTAGACGCGTTTTAAAAAATTGAGAGGAAGCCCGAAAGGGAAAGTCCAAAGAGGACATTATCGGCTAACGGTGAGCTTGGGTTATTACAATGGTATAAGAGCCAGACACCAGGAGGAGTGCCAACAAGGACACTAGGCCCCCAAGGGGATAGATTGTGAGATCACATATCGGTTGGAGAGGGAAACAAAGCAGTCCTTATAAGGGTGTGGAAACCTCTCCCTAGTAGATGCGTTTTAAAAACCTTAAAGGGAAGCCCGAAAAGAAAAGTCCAAAGAGGACAATATCTGCTAGCGGGCTTGGACTATTACAAATTTAATCATCCATCAATAATAATATGCGTCCTCAACCCAACTAACGCTTTAATGACAACTACTTAATGACCTAATCAATGAGCGTGACTTTAAATAAGAAATGCAATAGATTGTTCCATAGTTAACACTTCAAACTTGAAGAAGCTACAAAATGTTTATATACATATAACAGACAATTTCATTGATTGAAATTTACTCCATAACATTTACAAAAGACCTTCCCAATTTACAACGAGGGCGGTAGAAGCCATAGAATGATTTTCATAGATAATAAATTGCGGAATTGATGAGACATGTATGTTAAGATCATGACACAAACATCAAATTCAGAAGAAATCAATCCATAGCTATAGGAATACGTTCGAAATAGAACCAAGGATTGTGTCCTGTTAAATATATATCTTCTTGTTTCCTTGTCTTCCAAACATCCAAGACGACGGATACAACTTCAAACTATAAATTACTGCTCATCGATAAAAATCACAAGTAATAGCAAGAAAAACATACTCTGTTCTGGTCAATGACATCGACAATGACAACGAGCTTTCCATAGTCTTCGCCGTAGTTTACAAGAGCGACCCTCCCGATCTCGACGTACCTCTTGAACGGCTACAGAACCGATAACAAAGAAAACATAGAATTAAAGAACAATTCGCAGGACAGAAACTACGAACAAATTATAACACCACACGCTATAGATTCGTCGTTAGGAACAGAAAAAACAAGGAAGAAAATCCTCACCATATTCGAGTTGTAGGGTCTTTCAGAGACGAGCGACGAGCCTAGGGTTCTTTCCTCTTTGAACTGGGTCCATATAATCCATTCCTTCTACATATTATTACTCTCTGAAATTACGATTTTAGTCCCCAATTATTATTAATTTACGAATTAGTACCTTCCAAGTTAAATTAAGAAATTATTATATATCATATATGATAATATATAATAATTTGTTAATTTATATTTTAGTTTATTTAAGATATCCATCTAAATAAAAAATAATAATAATTCCGTTGAGAGAAAATTGATTATTCCCACTAATTTTGATATTTTATTTCTTCGCTTAATTTTTTTTTTTTTTAAAGTAGTCTTTATTCTATATTTTTATTTACAAAGGTCCAAGCATTACCAAATATAGCGAGATTAAAACTTTTCCACCAAAAATAAAAAATTATATTTTAAATTTTAAATTTTAATTAGCAATAAAATTATATGGATTATTCACAAATCAACCAATAATTATCCATTAGAATATATTCTCTATTTTAATTAATGAGAGTCAAAATATATTTGGTACGCAAATCTCCAATATTTTACTATTAAATTAATATTTAGAGAAAATGTTCGATTCCCATTTAAAATTTAAAAGAAGATATCG
The DNA here is from genome assembly GCF_002806865.2 of Cucurbita pepo subsp. pepo. Lineage (NCBI taxonomy): Eukaryota > Viridiplantae > Streptophyta > Magnoliopsida > Cucurbitales > Cucurbitaceae > Cucurbita > Cucurbita pepo. The sequence continues at coordinate 11,914,742 of NC_036640.1, forward strand.
TAATTTTTTTTTAATTTTTTTTTTTCTTTTCACAAAAGTATATTTTGGAGGAAGGAATTTAAAGTCGGCCACCGAATTACCAAAATTTTATAAAAAAAATAAAGATTAAAAGTATTATGTGATAATATTATAAAATATCTATAAAAGTATACCATTTTTTAAAAATATATATTATCTTTATAAATCATTTATTTGTGTTATATGTGAATATTAATTATATATTCTTTTTAGTTTTTATTTTAGTAATTCTTGAGTGCACAAAAAAAATTATTTTAAGTTCAAAAGTAATTTTAAAATTGCTTAAATTATTTATATTGAAATTAAAATTACTTCAAAACATTTTTTAATTTATGAAAATTATAATTAAAAGATTAAATTGAATTTATATTTTAAAATGATTTTAAATGGACATTTTTCTACTCCACCTCGAATAAATCACTTTAAATATGGTAATTGGATTAAACATATTATGAAATATGTCATAATTATCTGAAAAAAACAGCCTAATATAGTAGGTTGTTTATTGCTTTTAGTCTGAATTGGAAATAAATTAAATGCAAATGAGGCGAAAATTAAAATGGTGGAATTTAAATTAAGCTTTTAACATTACTCATTTTGTTATTTTATTTTAAAAATCATCATTATTTTCCAGCTTTTTTTTTTTTTTTTTTTTTTTGCAATATAAAAAAAAATCAAGCAAGGGAATTATTATTATTATTATTATTTTAAATATTTTTGTTAAAATTCCGAATTTATTTTAAATTTTCTAATTCAAGGATATAAGAAGAAATTAAAAAAATAATAAAATAATTATTAATGAGGCAAATAAGACATTAATTATTATTTAAAAAACTAGGGTTAAAAATGGAATATTGGGGTGAGGCATATGGAGGAATCTCATGTTATTTGCTTTCCCACTTGGCTTTCTTTTTCCTCCTCATGTTGCCAAATAAACCTTAATTGTTTCCTATAAAGCCAAGGGGGCTGCTCCATCTCCCATTGCCCACACACACAAAACCAACACAAACTTCTGAACCACCACCAGCAGCAGCAACAGCCATGGGCGGCAGCGAGCAAGCCGATGTCGGTGTCGTCGACATTAGCCTAAAGGACCTCTCGTCGAAGCTCGAGGAGTTCGCCAAAGTCAGAAATTGGGAGAAGTATCATAGCCCCAGAAACCTTCTCCTCGCTATGGTCATTTTCTCTTCCTCTGCTCGTTCTTAACCATTGAACTATACTTACGTTGATTCGTACATATGATTGTAGGTAGGAGAAGTGGGAGAGCTATCGGAAATATTCCAATGGAGAGGGGAGGTGGAGAAAGGGCTGCCAGATTGGGAGGAATCGGATAAAGAGCATCTTGGGGAAGAACTTTCTGATGTGTTGCTTTATCTCATCAGATTGGCTGATATTTGTGGAATCAACCTGCCTGATGCTGCTACTAAGAAACTTGTTAAGAACTCCATCAAATACCCACCCCCATCCCAACCTCTTTAATTTTACTCCTTTTAACTCGACTACAGTTTCGATCGACACAGGACGTTACAGTAAAGTTTAAATTTTCCAATTTTTATTAAATTGCAAATTTAGTTCTTGAACAATCGTCCTTATATAATTAATTTATTACAAGATATTTAGAAATTTAGGTATACGACGACCGAGCATTTAGAATCATATAGTTCATTTCTAGGTTGCATACCTGACAAATGTAGGACATTAACGGTATGATACTACAATCGATTGACGCTTGGAATATGATGCCTTATAAAAGGTAATCTCGAAAAGAAATATTTCTACACTTGTTCGATAGTTATTCTAAAAAATAATTTTTTTTTTTTATAATAAATAATAAAAGTAAATACGATGACATATTATTACATCACAAATATACGACAATTTCTAGAGACAAATAATTTAGACATAAACTATATGAATTCTCGATTATTTATTTTTAAATGGTTTGGTTCTATTTTTATTCTCAATTAAAGAAGAATAATTTATCTACCACAGACATAAACTACATGAATTCCAAAAAATTTATTCCTAAGAATATCATTCTCAATCCGTTATTTAATTTTTAGAATATCTCTCCTTTCTATATTTGTTGAATTAAAAAATATTAATTTTTTTTTTTTTTTTTTTTATCTAAGTTAAAGTATGAATTTATTATTCGAATATAAATATGTAAATAAAATTAATTATTATCTTTATCGAGATACCACTTGTCACAATCGCACTTTTAATGGCAGCGGATTTGCGATTGTGCGGCACTCACTTTCCAACGACAAGTGAACTAAGCCAATTCGTTATTGTGTCGCCTACGGCCAAGTGACGTATGCTCGAACCTTAGGCCTCGGTTTTAAGAGAAAATTTTAGAAAGGGAAGGCAAAGAGAGATTTTTGAAAGAGACGTTATATAAGTAAGCAAGAGAAAACAAACAACGGCTTACAGTATACAACCTTGAGTAGGGGATATTAGTCCCATAGACTGACATTAAAAAAGTAATTAAATGTTAACATTTTAATATTGAAAATTTATTAGACATAAAATTCAAAATTTTAGACATTTTTTAAATATTAAATTTGTGACACACACAAAGTTATAAGACATTTGTAATTAAATAGCATTTTAAGTATAATTTTAATAATTAATCTGATTAAATAGAATGATCTTAAATTCATTTTTTTAATTATCTTAAATGTTCTGAGAATTAATTTTTTTAATGTATTTAAAAATTGCTTACATAAACGAAAAAAACTTAAAGTTTGTGGATATAATGAAATATTAAATAATTTAACAAAATACAGCTGGCAGCGGTAGACGATTTCATTGGACGTGATTAATGGAAAATTGGTCGGCTAACGCGTGAAGGCATTATTATTATTATTATTTATTTATTATTATTATTATTTATTTATTATTATTATTATTTACTACAAGGATAATATAATGGGAGGCATCGAAGAAACGTATTAAAAAAAAATTAAGAATTTAGTGCGAAATTAGCGTTTTAAAAGATTATGGGATGAAAACGTAATCAAATTTAAATTGGAAGGTCAAAAATGTAATTTTTTCTTTTTTCTAATTTTTATTTTGATATATTTTTATGCCAACACATAATAAAAAAGGTTGAGATTCTCGTCTCGCGTCGTGGAAACGGGACCCCTAAATTTAGAAGAGAGATTCTCAGAACATCTTACTGTTCGAATCCCGCGTTTTCCGATATCTTCCTCCTCTATCATTTCCTCATTTTTTTCAATTCAACTCTCATTGCTTCGATCGGAGATCTCAAAGCCGCACAAACCACAGCACAAAGGATCTTTTCTAACCGTAAGTGTGCATTTCCTTACTTCATTTGTCGGATTTCTTCGTTGTACTGGTTTGTTTCCGGCTTTCCGCTGTGATCTGGTTGAATCGTCTATTGATCTCATTTCCCCTGTGTTTTCTCCGTTTATTTTCGTTTCAGGCAAAAGGTAGATGAAATCGTAGTATGATTTAATCATATAAGAACTTTCATCTTAATTTAAGTTGACTGTCTTGATGCTGATCAATAATTGTGATTGATCTCTGTTTTGAATGCAGCAAAGAATACAAATGGAGGGAACTGTGTTCGCTCCTGCCCTGGAAGGAATTCAGCATGTCAAATCTGAAGCAGGGGAGATTTTGACCAAGCCTTTCTTGGAAGTGTGCAAACATATTTTGCCTGTTATCGGTGCGGCCCCCCCGATCCCTTTTGAAATTAGAAACTTCTCTCTAGTGTCCTGGAGTTTGGCTGCATATGATTTAATTTTGAGTAAAGAGAAAAGTTTATCAAGAAGATAAATGTGGACTTTATCATTTGTCTGCTTGAAGTTAGTTGACTGGCATTTCTCTGTTGGTGGACTAGAGAACTAGATTTGTCATTCTATGGTTTCTGGAACTGTTAATGTCAATTAATTTTCATACCGAAATTGAATTCCTGCTGAAACATAGCATAAATAATTGCAAGCTCATAATCAGATTACCACTAACTGATCAGTTTTACGTTTTGTCATTCTTAAAATTAATCTCAATTATTTCTAATGCAGACAAGTTTGGAGCTGCTATGGCACTTGTTAAAAGTGACATTGGAGGCAACATAGCGGTAAGATGCCCACGTTGTTTTACACGAGGGGAAACTTCAAAGCTTATAATATGCATTTGTTTACTTAATTTTATATGTGTATCTTATTTTATTTTGTAGGCTACTAATCACTATCACTGAACACAGGACNTTTTTTTTTTTTTTTTTTTTTTTTTTTTTTTTTTTTTTTTTGTTTATTTGCCAAATAAGATAGGAGTAAACGAATAACATATATGGAAAAGTAGTGAAAGGAAAATGTATTGTACCTGAAAAAGAAAGAATTGCATCCATCTCACGTGCATTCGTGATATACAACTGCGAGTGTTTTTTGTACTCCTGATAGGTAGACAAATGAATGCCATCGCGGCTCTCAAGTTTTTGACATCATATATTGCTTTTGTTTTTGTCGAAATGCACTCAGTTCTGTAGCAGTTATGTTTTATTCACCTTATTATTTGTATCTGTAGAGATTGGAGTCCAAGTATTCTACCAACCCATCTGAATTCAACTACTTGTATGACTTGGTGAAACCTGAGATTGAAAGTAAGACTGCAAAAGGATCATCCAGTTGTACAAATGGTCTTCTTTGGTTGACAAGGTTAGACAATGTCTGGTGAATTTATTGCTTCCTTTTGATTCTGGCACAACTAGAGATCCACGTGTTGAATGTTATCGAGGATGCTTTTGAACATAAGTACGTAAAATTTTAACAATGTTTGTCATTAAAGGTTACAGAACCAAAAACTAACTGGTGATGAAGCCTCCGTCATCATCCATGAGACACTTTTAAGGGATTATCAAAATTATGCAAAATAGTTTTCGGTTATAAATGAACTACTTCAGTTTTCCCCTGCCCCATCTGGATGTGTATCCTTGCATTTTTCTTGGTTGTTGCATTGCAGGTGACCTGCGAGTTAGCATTTTTAATGTAGCTCTTCGTACTTCTTAATTCATGGAATGAGTTTTTACTTGCATCTAGAGTGAATGACTGAACCAAATTGCTCTTTTCCTTTTTTTAGAAAATTATGTAGTAAATCTTTCTTTTTAACCAAACCCAGAGATATAAACATCTAGGATAAGCCTAAAAGTTGGATCAATTTGATTAACACACACTTTGGTTCTACTTGCATATTTTGATTCTTTTCAGAGCCATGGATTTCTTGGTAGAACTGTTCCGCAACTTACTGGAGCATCAGGATTGGACAATGTCCCGTGCCTGTACAGAAGCCTATGGCAAGACCTTGAAAAAGTGGCATGGTTGGCTGGCCAGTTCAAGTTTCACTGTAATCCTCTGATGCCCCCACTAATTTAATTTTAATATTCTTTGGTATATTATGAGATTTTTGGCTCAGTTTGTTAGTTGCAGCAGTGTTTTTTCCCCCACTTTCTTCATTTTCCTTCCACTTGTGCTTTTAGGAATTCGATAGAAGCTTAAAAAATGACAAATCATATTTCTACAGTTTTATTTCTGGAATATATTGTCCAGCTTCTTTGGGTCTAAAACTCTTTCATCCCTCACAAGCAAGGTGTAATATATGAGTTGACCTTTCATGTCTTGAAACTTTCAAGAAACAAAACCATGTTGCAAAAGATACGAGCTACAGAATCGTGGCAAACACATTTGTAACGTGTCAATTAACTAAATGTATTTTATATCGTTAAGCTCAATCCATGATTTGTGTTATGAGAAATTATATGTGGATTTTAATCGGATACTGAAATTGTAGGTTGCCATGAAGCTTGCCCCCGATCGTAAGAAGTTTATGGATGTTATATCAGGCAATGGCAATGTTGAAGCTGATATAGAGCAATTTTGTTCAAAATTTTCACCTCTCCTCGAAGAGAATCACAAGTTTCTGGTAAGATTTCCCAAATTCCTGAAGGGGCTGTCTTAAAACTTTCAAACTTGATGCAACTAGTTCAGTTTTGCAAGATGGCTATGCTTATTAACTGAAGTTTCTGAGCCTTCGGCGATCTGAAATTTAGTTTTAGATTGAGCCTCCAAGTCTATTCAATCTCTTACTTTTTCATCTTGAATTTTGTCTATCATCAGTTAGTTATAAAACAGTAGATTAAAACATCTCTGAACCCGACCAATGAAATACTCTCTTTTACAGGCTAGTGTTGGCATGGACGAGCTGAAGGCTTCGTGAGAGAGGCTGATCATTGCTGAAAATCGAGTGACCGTCTCGATTATATTGTTACCTATATGTTATAGCTTATTCGAAATCCCTTTAACATCCTTAAATTCAGACAATCCTCAAGACCTTAAATTTCTGTCTGTGATTTGATAATCTTATGTTTCTATTTTTGTATGTGCTTTTGTTGTGTGTTGAATCACAACTAGCTCATCACCACATTATGTCCCAACGGGAGTTCGAATCTTGTAGAATCCTCTTTAAATCCCTTTGACATTTATATATTGGAAAGTTCATTATGACCAATCTACACCATTATTGTCCCTACTCTTTTACCAATAGTTTAAGAATAATTTTGAAACAAATTTCAACCTATTCATTATATCGATTTGATTCACAGTATATTTTATTTTATTATATTATTTTATATTTTTCTTCATTTGTACGCATTAGTTGCTAGCTTGTATCTTATTTAAGCTTATGAATATTAATGAGAGTATACATCTTTCCAATTTTATTTCTATTTATGTTTCTCATTCTTAATCTAACCGTTTTCATCTAAAATTAACAATAGGGTATGGAAGATTATAAAGTCATTAAAAAGATTAAGTCTCATTTAATAAATAAAGAAGTTAAAATAATTAAATATTGTTTTTAGAAAGTGTCATTTAAAATAGCATTGTGAATTGAAAATAGTAAAAATTAAAAATAAGCGTCTGGTTCAGAAAGCTCCATCTAGAGAGAAACTAATATTATAAATTTTTATTTATTTATTTATAATAATAATAAAAAAAGGTGTGATTAAAAATAAAAAGAGAAAATATTGCGAAGTGGATGGCCGTACAGTTGCATCCCAACCGCTGTTCCCGCGCTTTCACAGAACAGGCATTGAAAACCTGCGCTAAGATTAGCTCATCAATCGGCGTTTTCCATTCGGATTTCTACGCCTTCCTTTCCGTAGTTCCGTCATAATCGATTCTTCTCCTAACTAACCAGGTTTTGATTGACTGGTCTCCGGCTTCCATTTCCCCCATCATTTTCCTTTTCCGGCCACCGTCGATCAAAACCTGCCCATTTCCGCCCTTTCTCGTACGTCTCCTTCCTCAATCTTACGCTCAACCAGGTTTCACTCTTGTTCTCTTTAATCTCCCTTTTATTTGGAAATCACGCTTTGATTTAAGCTGTGATTGTGATTTTTGTTTGAATCGCAGGCGTAGGAATATTCATTATTTAGGTTGGAGTTTTTTCTTTTTCTTTTTCCTCTCGAGATCGGGTAGTTAAGGGTTTCAGTTTATAGCTAATCGGAAGACGAAAGAAAAATGGGTACCTCTGTTAAGGGCCTCATGAAAGGAATTAAATACATTTCACAGATTTTCGGTATGTTTTCTTTTTCTTCTTTTCGTTTTCCCCCAATTTGCTCTGGGTTGTAAAATATATTGAATGATCGGTTTGAGCGAGATTCTTGCAGATGAAAAAGAACAGGAAATGCAGATTGGGCTTCCCACTGACGTTAAGCATGTCGCTCACATTGGATGGGATGGTCCATCTGCTAATCAGAATAATACACCTACCTGGGTATGAATAATCATCTTTTGTTTTCAAGTTTTCTGAACATCGATTTGAATTGTATGTGTGATGCAAAATTGAACAGATGAACGAGTTCAAATCTTCGTCACAATCCCAAAACTCAGACGATTTGGCTAGTTCTACTGGGGAACTTGATCTTTCTTCTGTTCGAGGTATGCTTCATCATCTTCTTCTAATCTATATTCTGGGGTGACTGAGATGGCAAACCATTATAATCTCACCATGTAGGTAGAGAAAATTGAACCGATCATGAATTTATAACTAAGAAATATTATCTCTGTCGGTACAAATTTTTTTAGAAAATTAGAAACAAAGCTAATGAGAGCTCAAAGTAGATAATATCCTATCCTTGCGGAGGGTTTGAGGGTGACTGAGATTTGGTTTAGAATGGTAGCGGTTTTTTTGTATGTTTGAAATCTTCCTGAGGATGTAGAATTGAAGTTGGTAATAGGAGTGATATTTGTGTATAGAATCTGGAGAGCTAGATGTGAAAAAGGAAGGTCGAGCTCCAAGGTCAAAACGCCAAACTTCAACAGACTCTTCCTCATCCTTAGACTCTTCTTCTGCTCGGCGGAACTCGGAGAAGAGCTCCAGGCGACAGCGATCATCATGCCCCTCGGGTGACTCGGGACCCCAGGAAGGTAGTTCGCGACATTCACGACGTCGTCGTGGTTCAGCTCCTGGAAATGAAACTAGCACAGAAAATCCTGTACCTAAACATTCTCATCGGAGGAAATCTAAGGGGTCATCGGACGGTGGTGAATCTTCAAAATCAAGAAACAACGACTCTTTAACAGACATAACTCTACCAGTTGTGGACGAAGAGAAGGGATGAGCAGAATTCCAGACAAGGTACTACTAAACGGCATTTCAAATGGTTCCTTGCCCCAATAAGGACCAAATTTTGTTACCTTGGAGATGATATGATTTTAGCTTCAGTAATCGGTTATTGGTTTACTACCAAGCAGAAGGGTGTTGTTCTGTAACATGAGCGAACAGCCATTTCTTGAAAATAATGTCCCACGTGTAATCTGAAATTTGGATTTCTACATTGTTCAGCACCCCTTTTCAATGCAGTGGGGATTAGTATGATCATCATAAACCACTGTTATCGACAAAGCTTTGTAGTCACAATAACAGCACTTAGATAGAGCTTATTGTTCCTTTGTCAAATTTGTTGCACTTTTATGCACCATATGAAACATTTCATCTCTCAGGTAATACAATTCTCTTTCCGTCTAATATACTCTCTCTCTCTCTCTCAATTCTCCCTTAAACTAGAGACTTCTTGCTTTCTCTTCCTATCTATGGCTACAGCAGTTGATCTCCGAGTATAACCTGGTGTCCAAAACTAATTGAACTGTTACAAATGGTATCAGAGCCCGACACTGAGCGGAGTGCCAGCGAATATGAAAGGTGGGGAATAAAATACTCTCTACTGTTGTGGAAATATCCCTCTAGTGGACGGAGTGAAAGCTTTTAATGTGCGGTGGGTTTGGGCTTTTATCGATAACAAACAGAGTGAGTTCTCCTTTTATCTCCTCTGGTGATCCGGGTATCATCTTCAACGTAAGTGACTTCAAAGTCACCACTTCCGGTGTTAGATGGAGGCCTCAACACATCAGGAATCCGAGGTACCTTTAATGGTGGAAGCTGTGACAAGTTCCCAGTTGCATTCACAGACAATAGATCAATTATTCTGTTTTTTTGTAAACAACACGAACCCATGATTTCAAACTTGTGAGCCAATGTATCCATCAACAGACGGAGAGGCCGACGGGGGGTCGGAGTAAACATTGTCTGAAGCAGATTTCCAAGAGAAATTTCTTCTGGGTACGCCGTCGCCGGAAAGCAAAGGCTGCCGGCGGGAACACTTGATCTTGAAACTGGGTTCAATCCGATGTATTCTGGATGGAGAAAGACACCCAGAAAAGGAATCGGAGAAGTGGAAACTGAAGAACAGAGCTTGCTAGAGCAGCCATGGGCAACTAATTGAATGGCGAGCGAAACTTATGATCCATCAATTGAATGGTTTGCAGTGGAATGTTCTGGTAATCGGAGGAGGAGATGGAGGTGAGAAGTGGAAGGATGAAATGGTGGGACAGATGGGATTCAAATGGCCAGGTGGAACTGACTAATTGAGATCTCAACGTACAATATCTTTTTTCATATTGGATAATTATTAACCATTGATTTAGGGAATAAAAATATATTTATTCAAGAAAATTAAATTCGAAAACTGAAAATTTGATATCAATTTCCCGCTCAAATGCATAATGGAATCCCTCTTTCAGTTTGGGTTCGCCATTGTTGCATTCCCAAATCCATATCCATAGCCAAACTCCAATCACTTTCCACTCAAAATCCACAATTTTAATCCATTTTCTATTCCCATCATCACGGCAATTCCACGCCACCCATGTCGGCTCCATCCGCTCGCCGGCTTCGAGATCGCAGTGGGGGATCCGCTACCTTAGACGCCTCCATCAAGTCCTCCAAACCCCTGACACCGGTTTCTTGTTCCAATCGAAAGGCTACTTCCGATTCATCCTGCAGATTTTCGTCTGCGGGGAAAGAGAATCCGAGGTCCACGTTTAAGGTTCCGATGATAGCCCAAAAGCCATCGATCCGGGCCGTGCCGCAAGTGAACAAGGCTGCGGCGATTGCTGTTACCGATGCTGAAAGTCGTACTCGGAGGTCCACGTCTTCGGTTCCGAGAGGTAGGTGCTCTAGTCCTTCTGAGTTTATTAGGGTTTCCGTTGATTCTCGTATGGACCGGAGGGTTTCGGTTGATCGAGTGAGAGGATCTGTGGGCGGTGGAAGAGGTTCGCGTGGTAGAGGTTCTGAGAGTAATAAACAGACAGTAGGAGTTAAGGATCTGAATGTGATGGTGGCTGGAGGAGGGCCGACTGAATTAAGGGTTTATAGGGAGTTGAAGGGAAATGTAAAGCTTCGAGCGAGCATGGATAGTAAGCTTCGGATTTCTGAGGCTAAGCAACATGCTGATGATGAGAAAATTGGGGATAAACCACTGGAGATTAAGGTTTTAGGAAGCCATAGTGGGGAAGGTATTGACGAAACAATACGAAGCGACGAAAATGGTAGAAGTTCGATTATTTTCGAGAGCGGTTTCGCAGTTAATGAAGCACGAAAAGAAAAATTCTGTATCGTTGCCGAGTCGAGAATTGTAGATCGTCGAGGTGTTAACTCTAGTTTGGAGTCTGAGCAGAAAGATTTGGAGATTGTCAAAGAGTGTACGGGTAACAAGTATCCAAGCAAGCTCCATGAAAAACTTGCTTTCTTGGAAGGTAAGGTAAAGAGGATAGCATCGGATATTAAGAAGACAAAGGAAATGTTGGATTTGAATGGTACTTGTTCATCTAAGCTGATACTTTCAGATATTCAGAAGAAGATTTCTGGGATTGAGAAAGCGATCGGGCATGGGGCAGTCAGTTCTGGTACAAACGAGAAAGATATCAAAATGGGTCTGAAGGATGAGGCCAATGAGGCAGATATTAACACCAAGGAATTGGAGGAGAGACTATTTCCTCATCGTAAATTGCTCAGGAATGGGATGTCAATGAAATCAACATCAGATAGCTCTCAGAGCAATGAAATCCATACAATTGATGATAACCCAGTTGCTCTGGAGTTTTTGGAGCAAACAAAAGTCACCATGAGGAGCGAACAAGTTCAAGAAATGGAAGGAAATCCTTCTGCAGGATTGCAAGAATCATCAACCCAATTCAAGGGTAAGCAAGAGGCTGAGTTCGTTCTCACATGCGATGAGATTCTTGATAATTTTGATGATCAAGAGAATAAACAGGGAGGTCTGATTGACGAGGAGACAGATGATACTAGCATCTACCAGATGAATGAAATAGGAACTAGAACCTCAATAGGTGGATGGTTTGTGTCGGAGGGAGAGGCTGTCCTTCTTGCTCATAACGATGGTTCATGCTCGTTTTACGATATTACTAATACAGAGGTATTTCAAATTAGTCTCTGGTAAAGACTAGCTCGTTTTTAACTGTATTGACACTCATGGGTTATGATCATACTTATTTATCTCAGGATTTTGTTAGGAATCATGACACTTCACAATGATATGATATTATTCACTAAAAGCATAAGCTCTCATGGCTTTTCTTTTGGTTTTTTCAAAGGTCTCAAACTAATAGAGATAGTATTTCTTACTTATAAACCCATAATTTTCCTCTTAATTAGCGAATGTAAACTACTTCTCTCAATAATTCTCGACAATTTTAATACATCTTTCATACAACTTGGCTAATCCCATGTAACAATGGTTGACTGATTTGAAATGGTTTTATGAGAATGCCTCGTGTTGTACAAATTGGTAGATGTTTGGTGAGATTTATTGTTTAGCTATTGTGTTCATCTGTTTAGGAGAAATGTGTATACAAGCCACCAGAAGGAATCTCACCTAAGATATGGAGAGACTGTTGGATAATACGTGCCCCTGGAGCAGATGGTTGCGCTGGAAGATATGTGGTGGCAGCATCAGCTGGGAATACGATGGATGCAGGTTTTTGCTCATGGGATTTTTACAGCAAGAACGTACGAGCTTTCCAGATTGAGGGTGCAATGACCTCTTCAAGGACGGCACTTGCTCCCTTACCCCATAACATTGTGCAAAAGCGTTATGCTCCAAGTTATATGCTGGTGCCTGAAACGGAACAGTGGTGGTACAAGCCGTGCGGACCTCTGATTGTTTCAACTGCTACCTGTCAAAAGATTGTAAAGGTTTTTGATGTCCGTGACAGTGACGAAATTATGAACTGGGAAGTGCAGAAGCCTGTGGCAGCAATGGATTATTCTAGTCCCTTGCAGTGGAGAAACAGAGGAAAAGTGGTTGTAGCAGAAACAGAAGCATTATCTCTATGGGATGTTGATTCTACAAGTGCTCATGCATTGCTCTCTGTTTATTCATCTGGCCGCAAAATCTCTGCTCTTCACGTCAACAACATGGATGCTGAATTAGGGGGAGGAGTTCGACAAAGGTACTATGATCCTTTATTTTTATTTTTACTGCTTAGCTGGTTGGTTTGAAAATGCTTGAAATGTGTGAGATCCCACATCGGTCGGTCAATCAGGGAGAAGAACGAAACATTCTTTATAAGGGTGTGGAAACCTCTCCCTAGCATACACGTTTTAAAATCTTTGAGGAAAAGCTCGAAAGGGAAAGCTCAAAGAGAACAATATCTGCTAGCGGTGGGTTTGGGCCCTTACGAATGATATTAGAGCCAGACACCGGGAGATGTGCCAGAAAAGAGGTTGAGCCTCGAAGGGGGTGGACACAAGGTGGTGTGCCAGCAAGGACGTTGGGTCTTGAAGAAGACATATAGGCGGTGTGTCAGCAAGGATACTAGGTCCTGAAGACATGAGATGGTGTGCCAACAAGGACTCTGGGCCTTGAAGAGGGGTGAATTGGGGGGTTCCACATTGATTGGAGAAGGGAACGAGTGTCAGCGGGACGCTAGGTCCCGAAGGAGGACGAATTGGGAGATCCCATATCGATTAGAGAAGGGAACGAGTTGGGGTGGCCATAATCTATTACTTCTTGAAAATTAAACCTTTTCCATACTCAATTTGTTATAACCAGCAAACCTGCCCATATGCAGCTTTCATATAATCTTAAAATAGGTTAATCCATCAGCCTGCTTTCCTTCTAAAAAGCTTTTTATATTCTCTGATTTATATTTCTTAGTCAGCAGTGATTCTAAGAGGTTTTGGTTTGGTATATGCAGAATAAGTTCAGCAGAAGCAGAAGGAAACGATGGTGTATTCTGCACAACAGATTCTGTAAATATTCTGGACTTCCGCAGCCCATCAGGAATAGGCCTAAAATTGCCTAAAGCCAGCCTTGGCGCACAGTCTGTTTTCTCTCGAGGAGATTCTGTGTATGTTGGTTGCTCCAGTGGTGGCAGGTCAGGAGGGAGGAAGCCGCAAGCCTCTTCAGTGGTACATCAATTTTCCATTAGAAAACAGGGCCTCTTCTGCACTTATGCATTACCAGAAAGCAATGCACACGCGCATCATACACCAGTGACTCAAGTTTGGGGGAATTCAAATCTTGTCATGGCTGTCTCTGGATTGGGGCTGTTTGTATTTGATGCCTTAAACGATGAAGCCTCACAACCCTCCTCAGTTCATACTGAAAGCACCCAAGTGTTCAGGGAAGTTGTTGGCTCAGATGATTTGTATTCACCTTCGTTCGATTATTCGACATCGACATCTCGTACGCTTCTCATATCAAGGGATCGCCCTGCAGCATGGAAACAATTGTCATAGGTAATTATTTTTTAAGCTGCTGGCTAAATGCTGTTTGGTTTGATCTGTCTTGAAAAGCTGTATAAGATGTTTGTGTCTTATTTTTAGAGTTCTATGTAAGATGGTAGAGCAACGCATTTATGATTAATGAGATCATGTTTTCCGGTTTGCTTATGGATTTTCTGTTCATACTTAAAAAGAGATGGAAGTTTTGAAATCACGAATTTTCACAATAATATGATATTGTCCACTTTGAATATTAACTCTCATGACTTTGCCTTTGGTTTTCCCAAAATGCTTCATACCAATGTGGGACTATTCTCAATAATCTTCAACGATCCTTCCCTTGAACAAAGTACAACATATAGCCTTCCTTGAGGCCTCCTTCTCTAGAGCCCTAGAACAAGGTATACCTTTTGTTCGATACTTGAGTCATATTTGACTACACCTTCAAGGCTCACAACTTCTTTGTTTGACATTTGAAGATTTTATTAACATGACTAAGTTAAGGGCATGATTCTGATACTATATTAGAAATCACGAACCACCACAATGGTATGGTGATATTGTCCACTTTGAACATTAATGTTCATGGCTTTGCTTTTGGTTTTTCCAAAAGGCATCGTACCAATGGTGATGATGTTCCTTACTTATAAACTCACGATCTTTCTTCTTAATTAGCCAATGTAGGACTACTTCTTTCAATAATCCTCAATAATCCTCCCTTCGATGCAAAGTGAACAAAATCATACCATAGTAGAAAATCGTGGTTCCTAACAAAAACTTGAACTATATGGCAAAGTAGACAGAACTCCTTAAAGTTGAACAATTTTCCTACATAGCACATATAAACTCGATTATTTCTTGATTGGTTGCCGTGAATTGATATGCAAGCAAATATAGGTTTGGAGTATAGTAGAACACGAGAAAGCCAAATATTGTCCCGTCCTATTAAGCGACAAGTCGTATTCATTAAAATGAATCTTAAATTAATGTATGGATGTATGATAAAGTATAAAAAGTAGTTGAAATAATCACAAGAACATAGCAATCCATTTTGTGATTGATGAGGCAAGAAAAAGAAAAGTAGAGCATTGAAGAAGAGTACCCCACCATCCTACTTTTTCCACACCCCTCTCTTTTATTTCTTGGGATCCCTCCTACTTCCTAACTTCCCCTTCCCAACTTGCTTCTATGAAGGATGTCTTATGTTCCAGACGTAGTTGATTAATGCCTAATTTTTTCTAAATCGGTAACAATTCAACTTCACTGCTAGTCGATAGTGTCTTTTTTGAATTTTTTCTCTCGAACTTTCTCTCAAGATTTTTATAACTCGTCCATTAGGGAGAGGTTTTTATATCCTTACAAAAAATGCTTCGTTCAACTCTCCTACTGAAGTGGGATCTCACAATGCACTACCTTTAAGGCCAGCGTCCTTTATTACACTCGTTTCTCTCTCCCATCGATTGGGAATCTCACAAAATTAATGAAAAAATAGTAGAAGAAAATTAAATTAAAAACCATTCTTCCATTTGACTCTAACGTTTATCTCTAATTTTACACTAATGTACGTAGATAAAAAAAATGGTAGAAATTATTGGATAAAAAAATCTTAAATGGTTTATATATATATTTTTCTTTTCGAAAAATGTTGACGTGTCCACAAAACTTGGTGATCCGTAGTAAGCCTAGTCGATATATTATATATTTTTTAAATAATGAAATATTTTATTAATATATTTTTTAAAAAAGTAAGCAATAAATTCTTCTAGAAAAAAAAGTATTATTATTATCAAATAATAATAATAATACACTCACCTTGGTTAAAATCAAATGAGTGATGGATACATTTTCCAAAATTTAAAAATGCTAGAAATAAATCTTTTTTATTTGTTATTTTAAATTAACATAAATGCTATTAAATGTCTATTCAAATATTGAAAATATAAAACACAATAATTATGTTTTTTTTTTTTAATTTTAATCCACGCGACTAGAATAGTCAAATTATTAATCTTCAAATAATCTTTAAAATAACAAATAAAAAAGATTTATTTCTAGCATTTTTAAAATTTGGAAAATGTATCCATCACTCATTTTATTTTAACCAATAAAAACACAAAAATTAGAATTTTTGTCTTGTTGAATAAGATATGTTTTAATCCGTTGAATTTTGAATTGTGATCAACACAACTATATATAGAGACCCCTCGTCTCGGAGCAGAGGCATATTCATATTCAATCAATCTACAGAGCGACGATGCGGAGATCGGAGTGCCATCCCCTGTTGAGAGGAACAAGGAGCGGCAAGTTCACGCATGGCTTCTCCGTAGCGGAGATGGAGTCTTTAGCCACCATCTGCGACACTATCTTGCCTCCTCTGCCGCTCGGTTCATCAAACAACAACGGCAACGATGAGATCGATACTACCGACGCGGCCGCAATCGAGGCGTTTTACGCGGAGTCCGGTTCGCGATCTCCGATTCCGGACGAGGTGAGTTTATTGACGGAAAAAGATGTAGATATTGTTCTTTGATTCGATGTGGATTTTAAGTTAGGTTTATGGAAGTTGAAATTAGGTTGCAGAGACAGTCGCGAAAAGAGGATTGACTGAACTCGTGATACTGGTGCGGATGGTGCTGTGGTTGTTAGCTACGAGGCTAGGGACGTTGCTGCTCTGTGGATCGCTCTGTTTTTGCAGGAAATGGCCTTATATCTGCAATTTCTCGAGTATGCCATTGGAGAACAGAGAGGAAGCTTTGAGGAGATGGTGTAAGAATAAGGTTTTCACGCCCATTAGAGCTGCTCTTGCTTCCATCAGAGTTCTTGTCCTCTACACCTTCTTTTCTCGGGTAATCTCTCCATCTCTCTCTACAATTTTTTTTCTTTAAATTTTCAAAAACACTTTTTTTTTTTTTTTTTTTTTTTGATTAAAAAAAAAGAGAGTGAATATATGGAATTATTGAATAAAATGTAAATGTATGAGTATTATTAGGAAAATGCAATAAAGAGGGACAGAGACATACCTACTTAATAAAGTGTTGATTTTAATACCCAACTTCTAATACACACATTTAAAGTAAATTCATTAAATGCTAATAATGGAGGAAATTGAACTCTAAAATACGGCACCTCACACTATAAGTTTCATTTATTATTGTTTTCTCTTAATGGTTAAGATATATATATTAGTCAATTAAAAAATATGTCTTGTTCTAGGTGAGTTCTTTATAGAAACTCATTTTTTATACATATTTAGTAGTATACAAAACTAAGTTTTTTTTTGTTTTTTTTTTTCTAATTTGGTTAAAATTCATTCATGTGTCTAATTTTAGTCCATATAATTTTAAAATTAGTCATGAAAATATATACATATATATATATTTGCATTTAATATATTTCACTTTCTGCTCATCAAATTCAAGAGGGTTTATTTCACACATTAAGGATAGGTGGAGACCAGAAAAAGTATGATGTATCTTCTTGTTACAATATTTTATGTAAAATTTATGATTAAAAATAGTCTTTTGGAGCAGAGACTGAAATTAGTGAACAAAACAAATCCTTAATTTCAGAGAAAATATGGCATAATCATTGGATGAACTTTTATTGCTTTGACACAGGTTGATGTCAATGGCGGCTTCCCTGCTTGGGAAGCCATAAAATACCGGCCGGATATTGAGGAGAATCGGTCCAAATCCTCCGATGAGAGGCCTCTCCAGAAGGGAATCATAGAACCCAACAACGAAACAGAATCATCCTTTCAAAAATCCCTCTTACAGAAGGGTCTCAGAGTCACTGGACACGACGGCGACACCCTTTCCATCCAATGTGATGTGGTGGTTGTTGGGTCCGGTTGCGGCGGAGGCGTTGCGGCGGCGGTTCTCGCAAGTTCCGGCCAGAAAGTGGTGGTTCTCGAAAAGGGGAATTATTTTACTGCATCTGATTATTCATCTCTTGAAGGCCCTTCCCTCAATCAACTGTACGAAGCCGGTGGGATTTTCACAAGTGATGATGGGAAAATGTTGATTCTGGCAGGTTCAACCGTCGGCGGCGGCTCCGCCGTTAATTGGTCGGCGAGCATCAGAACCCCAAATCACGTTTTGCAGGAATGGGCTGAGAGCCACAAGATTCCGTTCTTTGGAACCTCTGAATATCAAATCGCAATGGATGCTGTGTGCAAGAGACTTGGGGTTTCAGAAGACTGTGATGAAGAGGGGTTTCAGAATCAAGTTCTTCGAAAAGGGTGTGAAAATTTGGGGCTTAAAGTTGAAAAAGTACCAAGAAATTCCCCAAGCGGTCATTATTGTGGATCCTGCGGCTATGGTTGTAGAAGGGGGGAGAAACAAGGGACTGATTCTACTTGGCTCGTTGATGCTGTAAATCATGGGGCAGTGATCATAACAAATTGTAAGGCTGAGAGATTCATATTGGAAAGGAACAAAACTGGAAGTGTGAGGAAGAGCAAGTGCTTGGGAGTGCGTGCAAATGTTTGGAGTGACAACTTCACCAAGAAACTGCAAATCAAAGCCAAAGCTACCATCTCAGCTTGTGGGGCTCTTTTGACGCCGCCATTGATGATATCAAGTGGGCTGAGGAACAAACACATTGGCAGAAATCTTCATCTCCACCCTGTTTTGATGGCTTGGGGATACTTTCCAGACTCAAATTCAGAGTTCAAGGGAAAATCCTATGAGGGTGGAATAATCACATCACTCCACAAGGTTATCTCTGAAGGATCCGAATCAAATTCTAAAACCATCATAGAGACTCCTTTATTAGGACCAGGATCATTCTCTGTGTTGTTTCCTTGGATATCTGGACTTGACACTAAGCAAAGAATGCTCAAGTATTCGAGAATTTCCCATTTGATAACAATCGTCCGGGATTTGGGATCCGGGGCAGTAAGATCAGAGGGAAGGGTGAGCTTCAATTTGAGTGAAGAAGACAGGGAAAACCTCAAGAGGGGGTTAAGACAGTCGTTGAGGATTTTGGTAGCTGCAGGAGCTACTGAAGTTGGCACACATAGGAGTGATGGACAGAGACTTGAATGTAAAGGGATTGGGAAGGAGGAATTGGATGAGTTTTTGGATATGGTATCCGCAGAGGGAGGGCCACTATCACTGACAGAAAATTGGAACATCTATACCTCAGCTCATCAGATGGGGAGCTGCAAAATGGGGGTTTCTGAAAAAGACGGCGCTGTCAATGAAAATGGAGAGAGCTGGGAAGCTGAAGGGCTTTTTGTTTGTGATGCAAGTGTTCTTCCAACTGCTGTTGGTGTCAATCCCATGATTACTATCCAATCCACTGCTTACTGTATCTCAAACAGATTAGCAGCATTGTTACTGAAGTAGGTTCCTCAGATGTTTATTGTTTGCTTGATCATGCAGTTATATATGTCTTATCCATTTAATGTTGTTCATTCAGTCTCTTTTTTCGATTTCGTCATGAACTGTTGTTAATTCTGCTATATTATGTCTGTTGTTATAACCCAAACAAAATTTCCAAACGATTCATACAGATTCAAGCAAAGGTAGGAGAAGAAAGTGCTCCCAAATTGGTGTTCATTGTTTTGAATTTCAATCTCCAAGGTACATGAGTTCTGTTGCTTAGGATATTGCAATTGTAAGCTAACTCTAACTTGGTATCTTCTGGAGTTGTCACGAGCACGTACAATATACACACACGGGGCAGATTTCGGGGTAGTTTCAACTGCTGCTTGAGCAGCTAATGCTTCACTAGAAACAAGCATTCCTTACAATTTGAGAAAATAGGATTACCTTACACTTTACCAATCAAATTACTATGTGTCGAGGAGCCGAGCGAGAGTTTTGTCGCTTGGGACCATGTGTCGGAAATTACACTTTGTACTTTACAAGTGTGAATTGGAACAATAGGATGAATGAGATGGAGCAATTATAGTTTAGTATATGTTGACCATCCTCATCCCTTCCTTCAGGTCAGCTTTGTTAGGAACCAGACCTGTACATTCATAAATCGGTCTTAGCCATCGGAGTCGGCGTCGAGGAATGGTAGAGGAACTGTCTTAACAGCCCTGTATTTTCCAACGTTGTTTAGTTGTTCATTCTCCAATCTGCAGTATAAAATGTGTGGTTAGCAAATCAGGAAAGATTAAGCCTATAGCTCTGTTGTTGTTAGATGGTTGTACACAAGATAGGTGCTATACCTGTAGAAATTCCAATGCCCTCGTCGGATAACCTCGAGCGAAGCCAACAGGAAGTCGAGCATTTTCGACTCGACGTTTCTAATGTGCAATTTATGCAACTGTAACACTGACTCCACCCAAGCAACTCTTAGGATCACATTCAAAACCTGCAAATAATTTCATTTATCACCTGATTTGAATAACCTTACTGTACTGAATGGAATTTATAATCTCATTTGCAGATAGAACTCACAATTGACAGGTAGTAGATGCCTTTGCTCTTCAAGATGAGTTCGTCTCGAAGCCATGGATTTCGAGATTTCGGGTTGAGAATTCCCCAGTCCTTGGCAAAATCCCAGTACAACTGATATATTGTTGCTACAAAGGAAGTGACCAAGACGATTATGAACCAGAAGTGAGTGTCTTGCCGAGAATATGTAAGCCTGGCACCGGCCGCCACCATGGCCGATGCATACTTGCCCAAGTTAGCCAAATGGTCCAAGTCATTATCATCAAACCATCTTCTTGCACACTTGATCCCGCAGAATAGAACATGAAAGATCACAGTGTCAGTTCAAGTATATCGAATTATCGATCAAAAAGCTAGTAAGAAAAACGACAGAACTTCAGAGATCACCTGCATTGCACGCCAATAGTATGGCAAAAATGAACTGAGGTAAGCCAATTCCCAGTATAATGTCCCGGATTTGCAGATCTCACCTCGACGCATGCCAAACGAACCCGCAGTGAAGTAGCAGATAGCGGATTCCATGAGCCTCAGCAGAGTGATCTGTCAACATACAAAGATCAAAAGTGATTAACAAGCTGCAGCAACAGTAAGTTTTTACTCAATGTGTAAGCATTCATATCATATCATATACCTGGCTTGTAAGTTGGTCTGCCAAGAAAGAGTCAACTAACAGAACCTGAAAAGAAGAACACATTTCAAAGTTGTAAAAGACGAACACATGATGTAGTGAGAAAGAAACTGCTATTGCCTGCCTACCTTATAAAAAGGAGAGAAAACCGTGTTCCGAAACACACGTAGAAAATAATAGCGTGTCGGTCGGTAGAACATGTCAAACGGGCATATGAGAAGGACAACAAAAATCTGAAGAACAAGATGAAGAAGGAAGTTAAGTAAAAACCAGAACAATGTGAGAAACAGATAAATTGCCATGATTTCGAGATCGAAGAACTAACGAGAAGAAGAAGTCCCGGAATGTAATCAACTTGGACAGGTGAGAAACCAGAGAGTCCTAAGATCAAGTGAATGACAAGAGCTCCAACCACAGCAGTCATGGTGGTGGTGCAAATAAGAAAAGCATCGCGGTACTTAAGTGCAGTACTCGACTGAAACTCGAAAATGAAGTTGTAATTGATTCTTGCTTGTTTCCAGGTAAAGAGATTGCAGCCATACATAAACATGTGCAGGCTTAGCAATGCAAACATACTGAAAACAGGATACACAACATCCATGTAAGAAACTTCATTTGGACCAGAGAAGACGCCAGACAAATGAGCCAACGTTGCGTATACAATGAACAACGACACGAAGCAACCCGTAAACAACCCTGAAACCAACCAACAATTCGAGAGCTCAAAAGGTAAATATCTTATCTTACCTTATCTTTAACTGGTAAGCTATGTTCAAATTGTTTAAGCGGTTAAAAAATTACCAACAAAGAAAGTGGTCATGTGGGAATCTTTAGGCTGCTGAGGCCTCAAATATTTCATTGCCTTTTTTCTGTCATCATTGGCGAAGTGCTTTGTGAATATGGATTCCACTTCGTCCATTAGTCTTACCACCTCCATTAAACACATCATTTCCCAAATTAATATTCATTTAGGACTTTAATTAATTAATTAAATTCCTTCTTTTCAGGCATACCTTATCGGAGCTGATAAAGGCCGACTTTTTCACTCCTTGAAGATAGCTCGCCGACGCCTTTTGGTTCGCCACCTGTTCCCCAAAAACAGGTTAAGTATCACAAATTTTATAATTATGTGATGTCCCATATTATTAGAAACACCCTTTATGAGGTTGTGGAAACCTTTCCCCTCGTGTACGCGTTTTAAAGCTTTGAGAGAAAGCCCGACAGGGAAAACTCAAAAAGTACAATATCTGCTAGCGGTGTGCGTGGATCGTTACCTTGTCGAATTTTTTAAGTATCTTGACGAAGGCCTTCATGTTGAGCCAGCTGCCACGCAGAGATCAAACCATGAGCTCTGTTTTTTGCCACCACACACTTATAAAAGAATGGAAAAAAAATTTGGACCTGAAGGTTTTGAGGAGGCCGAGGCCTTTATAGAGCTCAACAAAGGCGCCACGTATCATCTTCTCAGCCCACTGGATTTTTTTACGGCTAATGGAGTCGCCGGAGACGTCCTTTTTTGGGTTGTTGATGAGATCCTCCCATAACATCCCCATCACGGCGGAGATTGTCCTTGACGGAGTAGTAGCCGGAATGTGCACTCGAAGCGCCATCATGGGTTTATTCCCTTTCTTCGTTTTCCCTCTCACGGCGGCGTTAATGAACGTTACGCCGTGCTTCTCCAGCGCCGCTATTGCTTCATCCGTCTCCGATACTTCTGCTGACGTTGCATTTGATTCTGTGTTCTCTGTATTCAGGATTAACCCGCCACGTGTCAACCATTAAATCTTAGAAATAATTGGCGGGAAAATAATTAACCGAACTTTATAAAAAAAAAAACAAAAATGGAAAGAAATCTGAGGAGTCACCGGAAAAACTGGAGTGACGTGGAGAAAAAGTGGAGGAGGAACGGGAAAATGATGCCGACGGCGAAATTTTACGGCGGCGATCTTCAAGAATCCGTTTGAATTCAAGCAAAATTCCAAGCTGTTCTCTAAGACTATCTCCTCTCTCCATAAACTCACTCTCTCTACTTCCATAAAATTCATTAACTTTCTCCAATTCTTCATTCAACGTTTCGAAAAATATCTTCACCTGAAAAATAATTAAATTTGNAAAAAAAAAAAAAAAAAAAAAAAAAAAAAAAAAAAAAAAAAAAAAAAAAAAAAAAAAAAAAAATGATCAAAGATTTTACTTCGTCTTCTTCAGAGAAGAACTGAGACAGTTCTGTTTCATGGTGTTCATTAGGATCACCATCTTCAAAGCTATCATTCTTCTTCTTCTTCTTCACCTGAAATAATTATAAAAAGAAAAAGAACATTAATTGGGATGGCTATGGGTTCTTGATGAGGTGGACAAAAGCGTCATTTTCCAATGAATCACGATGGGTTCGTGGAGAGATATCATGAACATATATATATAAATCAAAAAGGGATTTTTTTTTTTTTTTTTTTTTTTTTTTGTGTGTGTGTCATATTGATGTTCTTGGCGGTTTCAATTCAGGGCAAACAGAGAAGCATGCTACTTCAATACCCAACAATAATATCACTTGAATTTTAAATCCCAACGTCAAATTTGGTATAGCCATTAAAAACGGCTTGGGATTTGAAATGGGTACCTGAGAGAGGTGGTGGTCGGAAGGGAGGCGGCGGAATTTTCCGGCGAGGGAAGAAATGAAGGCGGCGACAGGGGAGGGTGGAGGAGGGTTAGGTGTTTGAGACAGCTTGATTCTCTTAACCAGCTTCTTGAGTTGCCAGTAATTGACAAAGGCGTCTTTCCATTCAGGAATCAGCTGAGCTTCCAGCTCCTTCGAGAATTTTACCATTCTCTCTCTCTCTCTCTCTCTCTCTCTCTCTCTCTCTCTCTCTCTCTCTCTCTCTCTCTGTTAAATTAAGGGGAAAGCAGAGAGAGAAATGGGAGGAAATTTTAGGCAGATTCCAATGCGCTGAAACTGGAGAATTATATACTGTGTTTCTAGAGAGAGAAACAGGCAAAAATTAAGAGAGAGAAAAGTTTATATTCAAAAGTTTCTCCCTTTTGCTTACCTTTTATCAAATTAAACTTCGAGCCGTTACACCTATCAATATTTAGAAATCTCAACTTTGATCTCTACTAACACGTTCCCGTCAAATTTTTTTGAATTTACTTCACATCATATTGTAAGTCGACATTTTTTGTTCTAATACTGAAAATTTCTCGAAAAAATTTATTTTTTACTTAGTTTTAACCAACGACCCTAATTTAACTAATATTAGAAGTATGAATTTTACCCTCTGAACATAAATCAACCGTAATTAGTATAAACTCTCGAGGTTCAAATCTTTGTATTAATAAATAAAAACCTATTCTTTGTGCTATTTGACTAAGCTAGTTGAGTTAAAAAGATCGATAAAATATTGACAAACAACTCTCGGTTATAATTAAACTTGGTATCAAATTGAATGAAAACATGGCGTGACAATGTTTACAAACGTATAATATCTTAATAAGTAATTTTGACATTATTGTAATTAATGCAAAAAAATATATGACTAATCAATAAATTATAATGTCAAATAAAACGTCGTTTTGTTAATTATGATGTTTAAGGTGAAGTTTATGTTGAAAGTATATACAAGAGGATGAAATAAATATAATTTATAAAACATAGTTTAAAATAAAAAATTAAACAATATTTCGTAATTAATAGTAATATTGATTTGATATATGATGCTTACAAAATAATTCCTTTACAGAACATAACGTAGGACTGTGTGTGACAAGATATGCGATTCTTTTTTTTTTATGAACCTATCTTTTGTATACGCTTAATTCTTCTATATAGAATATAATTTGGAATATGAATATATCATATATTAATTTAATATAAGAAATTTGGACGGCTATATATTACATTTATTCTCTTCGTCTTTCCTTTCCTTTCCTTTCGGCCATTTTGACTAAGCCCCATGCTCGTCTAAGGAGGGAGTTTGCTTTATCCAACTTCAGATATTGTCCGTGACCCGTTATGTATCGTTGTTAGCCTCACGATTTTAAAACACATCTGCTAGCGAGAGATTTCCACGTTTTTATAAGAAATGTTTCATTCTCTAAAGCCATTTGTAACAGCTCGAGACCATCGCTTTCGTCTATTAGGTTGAGGTTTTCACATTCTTATAAAAAATGTTTCATTCTCCCCTCCAACTAATGTGAGATCTTACAATCCACGCCCTAGAGGGCCAGCGTCTTCGCTGACCCACCACTTGGTGTTTGGCTCCGAAGCCATTTGTAACCACTCAAGACCACCACTTTCATCTTCTACTCTCCAACCAATGTCTACCAGAGAGAGGTAGGTTTCCACATTAATAAGGAATGTTTCATTCCCTTCTCCAACCAATGTGGGACCCTTTGGGAGCCCAACGTCCTCGTTGACCCACTGCTCAGTGTCTGGCTCTAAAACCATTTGTAACATCCCGAGACCATGTTAGCAAATATTGACCACTTTAGCCCGTTACATATCGTCATCAGCCTCACAGTTTTAAAACGTGTTTACTAGGGAGAGGTTTCCACACTCTTATAAACAATGCTTCATTCCTCCTTCCAACAAACATGGGATCTCACGCTCTAAGACCATTTTACTCTCTTTGCCATCTGATGTTGCACGAAAGGAGTTCAGGTGCACTTTCTCGTTATATATGCCTAATATCCTACCAAGTCCAAAAGGTTAAAGATGAACCAACACGATTGGGTGCGAAACTTCATTAGTCAAAATCAAACCGTGTTACAAATTGGAAGAGATTTAAGCGTTGTATCGGAACACGTTTTGATGTTGTTGATAAATGATAGGTTGATTAAGAAATATAAAGAGAATAATAATTTGGATTATGATGTAGAGACATTAAAGTATTAGAATGTGGAATTGAATTTGATATTTTAAGAAGGAAGGAAGATTATAGGATTTATGATAACATTACATCTCAAACAGACATCCATTAGGATAACCTAAACCACTTAATATATAATTTATTTAATTTCTTCAACAAAAAGAAAGAAAAAAGAATGTCTTTAAATTATATTAATCATATAAACATGTTAAAACTATTTAATTAACTTAGCAACTTATTCAAATATTAATTTATTTAATTAAAATAAAACATGTATTATAAAAAAAATACCCTAAACTTTTCTCTTTTATTTTAAAAAATATATTATTTTTCAAAAAACGGAGTATTATTTTTACCCATTTCATAAATATTAGATTGGAAATCAACGTCGTTGTAGTGACTAAAGAAATGTCAAACATAATTTAACGAAAAAAATTAGATTTAGTAAATCGGAGCAGAATATTGAGCTTATTATCCATAAATGTCTCACGTCAATTAGAAGTCGAGATAGAGTAACCCTTAAAGTGAAGGGATACCCTTTCAACTTGGCCTCTACCGGAAAAGTGATTAAAAAAAAAATAAAAAAAAAAAACTTACCAGATTCGAACGGTGATGAAATGTACGATAAGCCTAAACTATATCTTTTTGTGTGAAATAAAGGGATGTGCGATAGACGCCTAACTTCTTCCATTAGACGTTAGGCTGTCGTAACGAAGTCATAATTGGATAATTTTGACTTAAAAAATATCTATTTTTATTTATTTGATGCATAGATATGAAAGAGAATTAATAATGTAAGAATTTAATTTCATAAATTAAAGGAAATAAAGGGAATTAGGGTTTGTTGGTCACATTTCCATTAGAAATATGCTTTAAAGAGTAACCAATGAAAAATATAATGCAGTGTCCACTACTTGTCGCTTAATCTCTGATTGGTTTAACTTTAATTTTTAAAAAATTGGATTAATTTACAGATAATTAGAGGCTAATCCACTGTTGTAGTCCACTATCTATATTTCTTTTTTTATTATCCACACAAAAACAAACTGAATTCTTCTCAGTCTTGCAATTTTAAAACACGTCTATTTCGAAGAGGGCATAGTCAAACTTCGATCAGTGTTTCGCACCATCCGGTAACCGACTCTAATACCATTTATCCGCTTTATTGTGAGATCCCACATCAGTTGAAGAGAGGAACGAAAATAAGGGTGTGGAAACCTCTCCGTAGACGCGTTTTATATTATTATTGAATAATTTTTTATTTTTTATTTTTTTTAATGAGACAATTGTATTGGATTCTCGTGGGCTAAAATGTACATGAACTAACACCCATTAATCTCCTTTTATTGATATATTATAAATTATGTTTTATTTATTTATTTATTTATTGATATATCCAAAGGGTTGATTGGTAAATTTAAAAGAGAGAAAAATAATAATATTATAAATTATCAAATGGATTCTATGTATCTCCTTTTTTTTCTTATTTTAATTTGAAACTTTGGCAATTAAAAATTTATTTGTTTCATAATTTAATTGTTTAATAACATCAATTAAACTTCAAATTCCTTTTTAAAATACAAACCATTTCTTAAATATTTTACTTTATTATTATTATTTATTTTATTTATTGATATGGTATTATAATGTTTTAATTAAATTAGATAACTTACCCTTTCACTATATTCAATTTGTTAATTAGATTAGTAAATAAAATATGATTTTGGTATCTCAAAACTTAATGAATCAACGGTTAATATCATAACTTTCACACTTATATAAGGTAAATGCAAATTTTACTATATATGAAAATTAAATACATAATAATAATTTTTCATTAATTTTAAGCAATTTTCCATTTGTTCATCTTCTTTATTTTTCTACAATTATTAGTTTGAGCACGTTTGTAGGCTACGGATGGAGGGCTATGAAATTGTTCACTTAATCTCGGGAAAAGAACTCGTCGAGTCTTAGTTGGGAAGCTAAACCAAAACTAAGCTTGTAGGCTCGTAGAGAAAGCCATTTTATAGTATACCCATGAATCTATGTTCGTGAACAGTTTCAAAGAACCCACCAGCACCCGACTTACTAGAATGTCCTGTGGCAATTCCTCTTAGAAACGCCATCAGTATTGAATTGAACTCCTTTAGTACCATTGAAACAAAAACAAAAAAAAAAAAAAAAAAAAAAAAAACCC
>NC_036640.1:11943084-12066104 GCF_002806865.2 Cucurbita pepo subsp. pepo
AAAAAAAAAAAAAAAAAAACAAAAAAACCCTAAAATCTTAGAAGGCTTTTGGAACCTCAAAAGGTCAAACAAACCTATGTAGCTCCAAAAAAAAAAAAAATTGAATGGCAATAATTCATTAGTGATGTTAATATACATTTGATAATGGAAGGTTGGTAGTGTTAATTAATCCCCATAGCCACTGCTTTTCTTTTCAATCACTTTAGGCATTGCAGCAGCCAACAGCCAACAGCCATCAGCCATCAGCCAGCAGCCCCATTTTGTGCACCATTTTTGAGGGCTCCTTCGCCCATTGCCTCTTCTTAGGATTGTTTTGTAGGTTGAACAACATCACACATTTCAATTCTTTTGCTTCCCACTTTCCATGCTTCAACATCTCACTGCAATACAATACAAACTTTTAATATCATTATCACTCCCCCGCTCATTTCTACGACTGAAAATAAAATATGTTAAAATGACATGTGTAATTCATGACAAACTCACGTATCCAGATCAAGTCTGTCTAGAATGTTACAAAATTGTTACTAATATATAAATAAAAACTCTCTACAAAACCCTTTTTTTATTGGATATAGACCCATCATTTTCATTACACTGTTTTAATTCTCTAATGGTACAATTGCAAGAGAAAATAAAAGTGGTAGGGTTCACTAATACAATGTTTGACCTACAAAATATGTGACACTGAGTAAAGAAATGATACACGAATGAACTAATGAAACCACGTTTGAATAAGAATGATCTTGATAGTTAATCATAAAAACTCCAAAGTTAATCATGTTTGACTTGAAGTAATTGTATATCGAATGAGGACAAAATATGCTGAAAGATTCGGTATTAGTTGAGGGAGACGTGTGAGTCAATTATGGATACTTAAGTGGGGTGTGTTGTGTAGTACTATATTTAGCTGAAGCTGTCCTCAGCATTTAGAAAAATTCAGAATCAAAAGCTTTAACCAATTAGGGTTTAGAGAGGAGGAACGTGAGCAGTGTTTATTAGTGGGGAACATTGAAGAAAAAATAAGAGGTGCCAAATAATTGAACCCCAACACAACTCATTCACCACAAATGGAACACACCCACACACACACGCACCCCCATTTCTCCCACTAAACTCCGACCAAAACAACATAGCTCAATGAATAAGACATCGACATGGTCCATTATCGAACCCTAAAAAGAACCGAAATGGTCCATAAAGCAATTGGAAATGATTATTTCCAATAATCTTACCATTTATGGTGCAAGAAAACCTGCCAATGAGCTACCAATACTTTGGAAGTGATGATGATATCAAAAGCATAACATCAAACAACCAAATAGTGCATTCCATTCAAGAAAGAGAATTGATTAAAATAATAATAATGTATTTTTAATTTAAATTAAATGGGTAAATTATGATTTGTTTGAAACGTGGTGGACTTGATAACCGGCCCAATTTCAATGAGGGCCCAGTATTATATGGGCCTTAATTGTGGGCTTGTCAATATAAATAGCCCAAAAAGGCTTTATTCTAAATGAAATGGAAATTTGTGTAAGATGAACACCTTTTTTGTGTATATATATAAATAGAAAAAATGGTAATGATTTTGTACAAGATTTGGAATCATAACAATTAGTAGTCAATCCTTAAAAATTGATTAATCATAATGTGAGTAAGGAAAAAGTTATGGATTTATCATCACAATTGATTTACACCATCTTAATTATTTTCCTAATTATTATTATTATTATTATTTTAATAAAACTTATTCATTGCCTCGTTGAATCATCCAAGTGTAAGCTTCAATCAAAAGTCTCTTTCTTTCGATCTCACCCAGTTTCAATTATCAANTTTTTTTTTTTTTTTTTTTTTTTCCTTCTAGATTTTCCTTCAAAGTCTTTTAAAACACGCTTACTTGGGCGAGATTTCCACACCGAATGTTTCGTTCTCCTTTCTAACCGAGGTGAGATTTCTAAGTTTCCCCTTAAAGTGCTTTTTCTTTTGGGTTTCTCCTCAAGGTGCTTTTTCTTCCGGGCTTCCCCTCAAGGTGCTTTTTCTTCCGAGCTTCCCCTCAAGGTGCTCTCTCTTCCGGACTTCCCCTCAAGGTGTTTTTTTTTTTTTCTGGGTTTCCCCTCAAGATTTTAAAACGCGTAGTTTTCATACTTTTACAATGAATGTTTCGTTACTCTCTCCAACCAGTGTAATAGGAAGGTGTTTACCCGATAATCCAATAAATTCAGGGTACACAACCCAAATCATAAAAATTTGAGTATAATATATTTTTTAAAATGGAAAATTTAAGGAAGAAAATTTAAAAAGCAAAGAAAGAGAGACAAAGATTGGGCATGCATGCATGTTCTTCCTTGTTGTTCCACTATACATAACGACAAAAGCTACTCTGCTTCATCTTTTTTAATGAATTTTATTCACTTTTAATATCCATTGCCACATTCATTTCCTATATTTGTCACCGCCAATTGCCCCTTGTCATCCATGCAAATGCCCTTCACATTTCCACACATAAAAAAAAAAAAAAATAATAATAATAATAGAGAAAGAAAAAAATTTGTAAATAATAAACTACAAAACAGCTCATAATTTTGATATATATATACAAAAAAGAAACAGAACCCACCACAGATCTAACCAATCTACCACTGTCCCTCTGTTTTTTCCGGCCGCCGGCTGTCGGAAACTCATCGCACAGAGTTTTCAGTCACAGCCTGTGTCGTCTCATGGTCAATAACGTCGAAGACTTGGTCAAATATGACGTGGACAAAAAGCTAACCAATAGGATTTCGCCATGTGTTCGCGATTTGGTTGGTTACTTCTGAAGCCACCGACCCAGTTGGGTCGGGTTCACGATTTCGGGTATATGACCCCCAGTAGTCTTCAAAATGGTCGCCACCTCAGTGTAGCTCTGAATCTGATGCTCTTTCTTCAAGATCTCTGGCGGCGCCGCTTCCGACTTCGACTTCTTCCACTGAGCGGCGGCGGATGGGATTGCTTCGGCTCGACCCGGGTTAAACTCCCGGCCCAAGATGGTCCCTTTTGTCAGAAACTCATAAGCCATGTACCCGGCTAATAGCCGATTCGAAGAAACTGATGGCTCACTGGCTTTAAGAGCCGCCGGCTCCTTTCTTTTTCTGGACGGCCCAGCTGGTAGCAGCCCACGGCTGTGGAAATGGAAACTCATTGCGTGCACTTTATTAAATGCCACGTAAACCAGGCCCCAACGAACACTCGGATTCAACGGTGGCAGAACCGTAGAAAGTTCATATCCTCAGGGGTAAAATCGTCCAACAAAAATTTGTAGTTTTTTTCTTTTCTCCTCTTTTATGGGAACAATTTGGCGAAAGGGTAAAAAGGGAAAGAAATGAATAATAATGCTAGGGCTTAAAAATGGGGATAACGTAACTTAAGGCTAAAAGGGAAAGGATTGAAAGCGAATAAATTGTTAAAGGAAAAAATAATTAAAAAAATAATAATAATAAAATAAAATACGGTTTTTTTTTTTTTTTTTTTTTTTTTATATAATTGGGAATGAAAATAGGGGAAAGGGATCAATGTTTGAATGAAATCGGATCCAGATGGTGGCGGATGGAACCTGAGGGCACTTGTCGGATCGGCGTACGGACGGTGGTTTTACCAGCGGCGCCACTCGGCCAGCGGTGGAGTTGACGACGGACAGAGAAAAATGCCGTTCAGATTACAAAGAAAAAATCAGAACGAGAGAGAGAGAGAGAAAGAGAGGAGGAGAGAAAGAGTGAGGAAGGGAGAAAATGAGGCGAAGGGGAATTCCCTGGTTTTATGTAATAGAAGTTTCCAATTATACCCCTTTTCCAACAGTGAAATATCCGAAATACCCTTGGAAAATGTCACTCCCTCTATTTCGTCCTCAATCTTGATCCATGCGCTTCAGCGGAACCGTCCCTTATATATAATATTATATATTTATTTATTTATTCGTGTTTGATTTTTCACGCCAATAATTCAGCCCAAATAATCCGTTTTATTGTTTGATGTCCTCTCGACCATTACAAATATTCTTTAACTAAAAGAAAATTTATCTAATTTATGTAATTTTCTAAAAAAATAATATAACAAATAAGGGTATGAAAATGTATCATGCATATTTAGTTCATAATTAACAAAAATAAATTAAAAAAAAAAACTAATTTTTATTATTTTTAAAGTAAAATGAGTTTTATAATTTCTGTTAAAATTCTTTTCACTTCAGATCAGATCCATTTATCTAATGATTAATTTTTTGTTAAATAACATAAATTTGCTTTTGGTTTTTTAAAACCATCATTACTCGCCTGATTTTCTTCCTATTTAGCTAAGGTGTGACTAAAATCTTAATATATTTAAAAGTGTTAGTGGGAAATTGAATACCTTGATTATCCAATAACTACACCAAATAAAGAATAAAAAAATCAAGAAAAAGAAATACTCTTGCAAAAATGAAAGAAAAAAGTGAGAAGCAAATTGGGTAGGAATAAAAGAATAAAATTTTATTGATTTTCGTATGTAAATGTTACAATTATTACCGAATTTACCATTTAATCCAAAAGATTCCAACTTTTTTTACCGCGCCGACCATCAACAAGAATAAACCTAATATTCATAAAAAAGAAAAGAGGAATATTAGGACTAAACTACTGCGCTATTCCTTTCCTCGGTAAAAAAAAATATGTGTATAGCTATATTTGTCCAATGAATATCACTTTATTATTAAACTAACAGTATGGATATTAAAAATGATATATAATCCCAATTTGATCATAACCTAAATTGTGTGACCTCCAAAATACTTTTCTCCTGCACTTTATTCGGCGAAATCTCAGCCTTGACACGTGGCGTAATTATACACGCCGTCTTATGCGCACGAGACGCATGGAAAATACGACGTTGACTGGTCAAGCCAATCAATATTGGCCACCTCCAACTCATGCCACGTAAGAATCAAAATGATCTTAATCAAGCCTGCACCGTTGGATTTCGTCATCTTCGAAACCACCATCTTCAGCGAACGACAACGCCTGCTGGAGCCTTTTGCCTTTTTAACTTAAAAAAATAGGAAATGCCTTTTTTTTTTTTAATTAAAAAAATACAAAAATAGTAAATAAATCAGCCAGGAGTTTTTTATTCTAAAAACATGCGTGGCGGCTGGCGCCGTTTAATAATTTACAACTTTTATTATTTTTTTTTTTTAATTGTTTGCAACGTTTTTTTTTTTTTTTTCACGAAATTAATTTCTAAAAGTTTCGATATTATTTAAGGTGATAATGATTAATTTTATATTTTAAAAATTTGAAACTTATTATCACAACTTACCTTTACAAATTTATTTATTTTTAATTATTTACTCACATTAATGCATTAATATGCATTTAAAATCACAATGCCTATATATTAAATTTAACGGTAAAACAAATTTTCTTTTTAAAAAAGAAAGATTAAAATTGAAAATATAAAAAAATAAGAATAAAAAAAAGTATTCGGTTTATGAACTTTCGTAGATGTAACTGCTGGATGATGAAAGTGTCACATCGACTAATTTAAGAAATGATTATGAGTTTATAATCAAACAATAGTCTCCATATTTGTGTTAGGCCTTCTGGGAAGCCCAAAGCATAATTATGAGAGTTTATGCTCAAAGTGAACAATATCATACCATTGTGAAGAGTCGTGTTCAACTAACATGGTATCAGAGCCATGCTCTAAACTTAGTCGTGCCAATAAATTGGTAAAAAAAGAAGTCGAGCCTCCTCGAAGACATAGTAAAAAATGACTAGGATTCTAAAAAAGAAAAGGAGTCAAGCTTGGTTAGGGGGAGACGTCGTACTTTGTTCGAGGAAAGGTGTTGGATGAAGAAAGTCTAACATTGGCTAATTTAGGGAATGATTATGAATTTATAATAAAAAAAAATGCTCAATTTTTTACTAGGTCAGATGAAAGTTATATTGGGCTAATAGGTGATGATGTAGGCCCATAAATATCGGTGACCCGAAATCTGGCCCAATTTTTACAATCTTGGTGACCCGAAATCGGGCCCATTTTTGGTTGGGCTAATAGGTGATGTAGGCCCATAAATCATGATGATTGGCAATCAATGTTACAAAAGGTTGAATATGAAAAGTTTAAGGACCTCTTTGACATTTTTAAAGTTAAAGTATCTAATAGTCATAAAATTAAAAGTCAAAGGACTTAATAGCAAATTTTAAAAGTGTAAGCACTTGTCAGACAATTATAAAAACTAAAAGGACTAAACGTGTAAAATTCAAATTTAAGGGGGCAAGTATGCAATTTGAAGAAACATTATATGAAGGGAATTGAAGTTTAATAAAGAGGTGAAAGCATATGTGTTCACTACGAAAGTTCATCCATAGAAAGAGCTTCAAAGAAAGGAGATGTGGTTGCTCTGCTCTTTATACCATCTTTTTGGGAAGAGATTTCAATTGGAGGAGTAGGGCAGCGCGGGTTGATGGAGGGGCATCAAATCGGGATTGCCAATATTCCATTCCGATCGCCATTGAAGACGAGAAAAGGCAGCAGAAAAGATGAAGAGTTCAGGGATTTTGGCCCTACTCCACTCCCTTTACTCCCGCGCCTGCAATTCGAACCAACTAACCAACCAACCAACCAACCAACACAAGCATTGTGAATCCTGAATCGAATTCAATACTCAATTGAATGCGGATTCAATTCAATTCATTAATGGCGACTGCCATGAGTTGGCTTGTGTGAAGCGCTTTTGCATTTAGTAGCGCCATGTCTGAGCCGGATGTCCTTCCCCTTAATCATTTCAATGGGGAACAGCTTGTCCTCCACTTTGGTAGGTAAGTAACTCTATTTTTACTTTCAGTCCCCCAAAACCTGCTTTCTCTCATTCTCTTAATTATTGTTGCTTTTCCTATTTTCTAATGCTATTTGATTGCCAATGATTCCTTCCCAAACTCATCTTTATTCATACTTTTCATTAACTCCGAGCTAAGCCGATTTCACGATCTTGTTTTTGACCTCACTCTTAAAAATGCTTTGCTCTAATTTTACACTTTCTTCCCTGTTTTGTGGTGTGCATGATGATGAAATGGAGAGTAAACAAAATGGCACTGAAACAGTTCCTTATGTATTCCGGCAATTGTTGACTTGTAAGGGAGGGGTTTTCAAGTTGGGCCCTTCATATTAAAATATAAATACTTTGGCATGAGATGTGAGATCTTTTATTGATTAGAATAATTTAGAACAAAATCATGCGTATTGTTCAGACTCGGGATTCCAGCCTGTGCTTTGACTTTGAATCCAAATTTGTACTGTCCGTAACGAAAAGAAGGATTAAAAAATAAAACCCAAAAAGAGAGTACAGTCATTGGGACCTTGGATTCTTACTGAGGAAGATAAGTTTGATGGCCTTTTCTTTTTAAGCGAATTGGAGAATGCACGGTGGAGTTGATGCTTCGTGGGCTTGGTCGATCACTTTTCTTTGTTGATGTTTCTCTGATCGCATTGCCTCTCCTCCACGATGCTTCTGTGGGTTTCCCTTTCTTTCTTCTTCTTTAGCTTTAGTAATCATACAATTTTGCTGCATTATGATGTCTACTTAGAGTGAGTTCCAGTTCATTTTGTCACTGCTTATGTTTTTCTCCATAATTTTCACCATTTCCTTGTCGTTCTCCTGTTATGGATTTCTTTCTATGGAAAGAACTGATGGGTTCCAAGGTAGTTGTTATTTTAGAAATGATAATTGAAAGAACAAGAACTAGAAACTGCTAACTGGGGATTGAGTTTACTCTTCTCAACTCTTGAAGTCATTCATTTTTTCAAATTGCTAGAACGTTTTGTGTTCTGTATTTTGCACTGGTTGTCGAAAGAACCTTTTAGTACAAGGCTTTACTGAATGGGAATTGGGCGTTTTATCTTACTGAAACTTGTTTATAAGAATTACTCATCTTTTTTCCACTTTTGTTCTATCTGTTCTTGCAGATCTTCAGGTGGAATGAGCTAGCATGAGAGCAAAGGCCTGGATTAACCAACAAATTTTTGGATTCAAGAGTAAATTCAGGAAGATGATAAATTGTATTCGTTCAGGGGATCAGTTAAGAGTAGATGAAATGATTCATTCATCAGATTCTCTGGCAACTCGAGATTATTCAGCTAGTGGCTTTTCATCCCGAACGGGTGAGGTGGAACCAAAGGTGGATAATGTCAACATTGAAGAAGCTGAATCATCTCTTCGTGAGAGTGGCTATCTGAATTATGAGGTTTGTCTATCGTCAATTATGAAATCACTGTTTAATGAAAGAGGCAAGAAATTCACTGTGTTCTTGGTATAGGATTAGATCATTCTGTTTTTTTGTTGAGGACATCACCTGAAAAAAGTACTTTCATGAGGCAGATCTGTCAACTAAACAAATTGAGGTTTTTACTCAACTAAAGTTTGGGTCTGTACAAATTCTTCAAATTTTGCTTATAGATTCAATCCGACCGTGTACAACCTAACGTAATAGAAATTATCTGTTTGAAAACACATTGTAGAGGGTGTCTAAGTATATTAGAAATGTTATGTTTTCTATTGATGAAACTGAGCTACAGTACCTTTTAATTTTCTAGGAAGCACGAGCTTTACTAGGAAGGCTGGAGTATCAAAAGGGTAACATAGAAGCTGCTCTTCAAGTTTTCGAAGGAATAGATATTGATGCTGTAATTTCCAGGATAAAATCTTCCATTTCAACGAGATATGAACAAAATAGACGCCAGTCACAATGTGATGTTGTGCCTACTATGTCGATGCACGCCATTAGTTTACTTCTTGAAGCTATTTTTCTGAAAGCAAAGTCATTACAGGGTTTAGGAAGGTTTGTAGGTATTTTCTCTTCTCTCTCTCCCCCATGTTAGGAAACCACAAATCTCCAAAATGGTATGATATTGTTCATTTTGAGCATATGCTCTCATGGCTTTGCTTTTATACAATGGAGATGTATTCCTTACTTATAAACCCATGATCAACCCCTTAATTAGCCGATGTGGGATTCCCCACCAACAATCTTCGACAATATATTCATAATCTTTCCTTTTTCTATATGATCTGCAGAGGCGGCCAAATCATGCAAACTAATTTTGGACACTGTTGAATCTGCTTTACCAGAAGGCTTACCTGAAAACTTTGCTATTGATTGTAAATTGCAAGAGACACTAACGAAGGCTGTTGAATTACTTCCAGAATTGTGGAAATCTGCCGGGTCTCCAGAAGAATCAATCTTGTCATATAGGCGTGCCCTCCTCTATCAATGGAATCTGGAAATGGAAACCAGAGCAAAAATAGAAAAAGAGTTTGCAATATTCCTTCTCTATAGTGGTTGTGATGCAAGTCCTCCCAATCTCCGTTCACAGATGGAAAGCTCATTCGTGCCAAGAAGTAATATGGAAGAGGCCATTCTTCTTTTAATGGTTCTGATGAGAAAATATGTACTTGGATTGATTGTATGGGACCCCTCAATAATAGAGCATCTCTCGTTTGCACTGTCTGTTTCAGGGGAATTTGGTGCTCTAGCTAATGAGGTTGAACAATTGCCTCCAGGAATTATAAGCAGAAAAGAAAAATACTGCACCTTAGCTCTTTGTTACTATGGGGAAGGTAAAAGCTTAGTTGCGTTGAATCTTTTGAAGAACTTCTTGAGTAACATAGAGAATGTAGACTGTCTACTGGAATTGTTGCTGGCTTCAAAGCTCTGTGGGGAAAATTTGGTCTGTCTTGATGAGGGGGTGACATACATATTGAGAGTGCTTTCGGAGCTGCGTGGTAAATGCATTCAGATGGCTTCGGTGGCTAATTGTTTACTTGGCGTGCTGTTGTCGGTTATGTCCAAATTCGTCGCTTCCGATTCTCAGAAAGCTCTGAAACAGTCTGAAGCGCTCAAGGCGCTACAAACTGCTGAGCAGCTGATGAGACAAAGAGATCCATTCATTGTTTATCATCTTTGTCTTGAATATGCTGAACAAAGGAAGCTGGATATGGCTCTATACTATGCAAAACAGTTAGTGAACCTCGAGGTTGGCTCTAGTCTGAAGTCTTACTTACTCTTGGCCAGAATATTGTCCGCCCAGCAACGATTTGTCGATGCAGAGACTGTACTCAATGCTGCTCTTGAGCAGACAGGGAAGTGGGAACAGGGGGAACTTTTACGAACTAAAGCTAAGCTCCAGATAGCACAGGGCCAGTTAAAGAATGGCATAGAAACATATACTCAACTTCTTGCTATAATTCAAGTTCAGACCAAAAGTAGTGGGGTTGGAAAGATGCTTTCAAAGGTAAAGGATTCGAATTTGGACAGATCAAAGCTTCTTCTTGTGATCTTATTATATGATCGTCTAATGATTTCACTCTAAATTCTGAAGAGATTTCACTGAGAATTAAGATTGGTATCGGGCGCCTCGCTTGAAAACTGAATATACTTGTCTTTTAAGACATGATTTGGTGCCTTTGTTAACAATTAATTCATTTATTCCTTTGTTTCGCCATCATTCAGGATGTGAGAAAATCTGAGAGAAGTCTGGAAATTGATACATGGCATGACTTGGCCAATATCTACACAAGCTTGTCTCAGTGGCGGGATGCTGAGATATGTCTATCAAAATTGCAGAAAATCAATCCGTATTCTGCTTCCAAATGGCATTCCACAGGTAAAAAACATCATTCGTACTTTGTAGCTCCATCCAAGCATCAATCAAGAACATCCTCGAACCCTGATATCTTTAATTCAATGTTCGATAATGAATTCATAGCTTGATGAATCTGGTAGGTTTACTGTATGAGTCGAAGGGTCTTCCACGAGATGCTTTGCAAGCATACAACAAAGCATTGGACATTGATCCTGGCCATGTTCCCAGCTTGATATCCACTGCCAGTCTTCTCCAACAGCTAGGTGGGAGGCAGTCATTTCCTGTGGTAAGAAGCTTGCTAACCGACGCCCTTCGACTTGATCGAGCAAACCCTTCTGCTTGGTACAGTCTCGGGCTGCTGTATAAAGCTGATGTTGGGGCATCTGCGCTGGAGGTTGCTGAATGCTTTGAGGCTGCATCTCTGCTTGAAGAGTCAGCACCGGTTGAACCTTTCAGATGATGAACACTGGATTTCTTTACATGTAGAGAAGTGGGAATTTGCTATCCTAATTCTAATGTTTTACTCAAGATCTTGCCTGCTGCATTTTATTTTTCAGGATTAGGAACTTTAGTATTAGATGATTGCCACAAATTCATGTGTAAATAACAAAGTCTTCTAGCCAATCTTCTTTTTTGTGTTCTTTTCCTTTTTTCTTCCCTCCCTTTTCTTTTTGTAGAAACATCAGCATTAGAATTTACCAGTTTGATCTGTAAAGCGCGAATTAATGAAGCATTGTTCGTATATTTTGTGGCACCAAATATTTGCAAAAACAATTTGTTTCTTTTAGTATAACAAGTGGGTATGGAGATTTTAGTATAACAAGTGGGTATGGAGATTTGGCTACTATGGAGTATTGACCGCCGGTAAAATATGAGAGCTCTCTACTCATTTTCATCGAACATTAAATAACAACTTTCATTCATTCTCAATCTCTTTATACTCTATTTGAAAAGTCTTTCTAAGTATTTAAAAACATATGTTTTCAAACGCTTAAAAAGACATTCCAAACAGATCCTTGAAATGGTTAGAAATGCAATGCTTCTCTTCGGCCATAGAGACGATTCAAAGAGGCATATGAGTAAGCAAAATTTTCCTTTCTTCTTAAATGGGTTGAAATACTTGGCATCTCTTAGCTTGCTAGTGCTGTTGGTAATTTTGAAAGACTAGTTTTGCACATCACAGAGAAGGATCTTTCTCCTGTGACAGCAAAATAAAATACCCACAGGCCTATTACTTGCTTCATCTACTGCAGCACACTGCAGCCCTTGTGGGGTGTTCTCAATGGCAATGAAAAGATGCAGAAATCAAATTTGAGGCTTTAGAGTCACCTAAAAGTGATACCTAATTTGATGATGCCTGTCCTTAGAGCCTGGCTTTGCAGCTCTCTACACTATCTATCAACAAATCACTACTCTCTTGATCTAATCTTTAACTGAGGGACATGTCCATATAGAGAAAATCAGTGTGGCTGGACTTCTAAAAGTGTATCATTCATGAAACCCAGAAAGGAAAAGGGATGGATTTCAGCTTCATTGCCAAATGGAGGAAAGCAAAGATACAAGAATAATGTGACATAAATGAACAGATTACTAACAACAAGGATAGGCAAAAACCAGCAGGATACGACATGGTTGTGCAATTAGACAAATCTTCCTCAAAGTCTAAAGAGTAAAATTAAAGGCATGAATTATGTAATCATTCCTTACGAAGATCAATGCCTGCTTTCTTAGCAACAGCATCGAGTCCATTCTTCTCAATGGTCTTCAAAGCCTTTGTTGACAAGCGTAGTTTGACAAAACGCTTCCCGGCTTCCCACCAAACCTTCTTGTATTGAAGATTTACAAACTGCAACTTCTTGGTCTTGTGGTTGGAGAAAGAAACCAAGTTCTTCCTGTTTGCTTTCTTCCCAGTAAAGGGGCAAACTCTACCTGAAACAGAAAATGACCAAACCAAGTTTGAGAGGATTCCCAATTCCCATTCAAAGAAACAGCTACGAATCAACATTCCAACGCCAACGGTTAAACAGTGATTAAGAAAGCAATCAGGCATCTGGCTGATTTAGAAACCTAATTCAAATACAAAATGGTTGAGATGACGAATGAGAAGAGAACATCCAGGCATGCAATCAGAGCCCAAAAGGGTCGAACACAATCATATACCAGAAAACAAAACATAGTAAGCAAGAGTAGAGAAGAGGGGATTACGAGCAACAGGTTGAAGCGCAGGTCTGAGAGGAGCAGAGATGGGTGAAGAGGAGATCAGCGAGTGGTTGGACGAGATTTTGAT
This sequence comes from Cucurbita pepo subsp. pepo, assembly GCF_002806865.2. NCBI lineage: Eukaryota > Viridiplantae > Streptophyta > Magnoliopsida > Cucurbitales > Cucurbitaceae > Cucurbita > Cucurbita pepo. Next base: position 11,956,022 of record NC_036640.1, read on the forward strand.
GCCACTCAATTGAGAAGAGAGAAACCCTAGCTCGGGATTGGGTTTAGTTCTGAAGTGAAGTTTCGATGACGACGCCGCCATTACACCGGAAGAACAGACCGGCGTAAAGCCTAAGACTGCGGAAACTGCCATTGTTTCTGAGCGGAGTTCTCTGTTATCGTTATCTCTGTAAGTTGAGAAGCCTCTGGTTTTGTTTCTGAAGGAGAAAGGGATAAGCTTTCTGGTGTTGGGCTGGATAATGCTTCCGTAATTTTGAAAATATTATATATAATATTATATTCAAGAGAAAAATATAAAAGTTTTTTTTTAAAAAAAAAAACACTTTTTTTTATCATTTTTAATAAAAAAAGATCTAAAATCTTAAGTTTTAAATATTAAATCAAGGAAATAATGAAAAAATTATAAGAGATATTAAATAATAATTAATTTTAATATAACTTTTTAACATATTCTATAAAATTTCTTCATTTTTCAGGTTATTATGATATAAAAAAGTTGCTTTATAACTTCATTAATTATTTATTATAATTATTATTATTATTTATATATTATTCATGAAGGATATGTTGTAGCAAATTATAGAAAGCACAGAAATGAAACTTCAAAGCCTTGGGCAAATTCAGCTTCATTGCTCAGTTCCTCTGCCCCTACATCACTTGCTCAAGTTCCACTACAGAGCTACGTTGTGCCAAAGAATAGTTGTAGTTAATATAAACTTCAAATGTGCAAAGTTTTATCCATGTTCATCAACAACCGAAGTTACGATCTACCGAGCATGACACACTCTTTTACGTAGCAGAGGGATTGATTATATATATATATATATATATATATATATATAGCAAATACTTCAGTTCATTGATTCCAATTGCTGCAAGTTTTCCAATTTGCCATTCCATTGATTCCAGATTCCCTTTCCCTAGTCGTATGCACATCTTCTCGACTTATCGAATGGATGCATCACCTCATGTTTTCTCTGCGTCTCACGAAGCGGGTTCTATCATTATACCTTGGTCTATCTTGAGCTCTCTGTGGCTGTGGCTCCACCCTTCTCTGTCTCTCTGGTGACCTTTGAACGATTTCTCCATTCACAAACAACTCAGCTGCACCCAACACAAACAATGGCATTAATATATCATAATGACTCAAATCATTCATTGACAACTAACAAGATGAAAGTCCATGAAACACGAGCACTCAAAACTAGACATCCAAAACCAACCAACCTACTAGAGAGAGCTCTGCCAAAAGCAAAAACTAATACATATCATTCACTTAATCCTGCAATTTCATTCATTGGAACCATCTCAACTCGTGGACTTTCAACTATTTATGATGCTACTTACAAAGCTATTTATAAGCTAACTTGATGTTTCATCTCTACTGATCTGCATCTCCACAAAGTATAAAAAGCACAGAACAGTCAAGAGAGACATTTAATGTAAGTCCATTAGCATTCAAAACTAAACATTGTCTTGAAGACTGATTTAGGTTTGCCAAGATGGACTATACACACATTCATTAAATAACCCGTTGGAGGAGCAATCTCTTTTTCTTTCATACTATCAACCAGAAGATTGATCTTCAACTATTAAAATAGGATGCAAGAAAGCTATTTGGCATAATTTATCAAGAATAAAAAACTAAGTACTGGAAAGATAGACTTAAATAAATTGAAACAAGCTTTAATGTTTGATCTCTATTGATCTGCATCTCTACAAAGTAAGAAGAGCATAAAACAGTCAAGAGAGGCATTTGATATAAGTCCATTAGCATTCAAAACTAAACATTGTCTGAAAGACTATTTAGGTTTGCCAAGATGGACTGAAGTAAATTGAAGCAAGCATTAATGTTTCATCCCTATTGATCTGCATCTCTACAAAGTAAGAAGAGCACGTAACAGTCAAGAGAGGCATTTGATGTAAGTCCATTAGCATTCAAAACTAAACATTGTCTGAAAGACTATTTAGGTTTGCCAAGATGGACTATACACATTCAATAAGTAACCTGTTGAAAGATGAACACCAATCTCTTTTATTCAATCCCCAGAAAGCTATTTATCCAACTTTATTTGAACAAAAAAAACTATGCATTGGATACATATACTTACAAAACATTGTAAGCAGGCCTTATAATGTTTCATCTTAACGGATCTGCATCCCCACAAAGTATAAAGAGAACAGAAGAGTCAAGAGAGACATTTGATGTAAGTCCATTAGCATTCAAAGCTAAACATTGCCCAAAGGACTAATTTAGATTTGCCAAGATGGACTATAAACGAATTTAATAAAAACCTATTGAAGAGCAAACTACTCTTATTCCCTCAACACTTTACCACACCACCGAAACAATGCTAATAAAGTAGGAACAAAGTCCAGGGAAAAAAAACTGACACTTCAAATAAATTCAATCAATAAGCAAAAAGTCAATGTTCATCTCTACTGATCTGAATCTCCACAATATACATAAAGTTCAGAACAGTCTAGAGTGACATTTGTTGTGAGTCCATTAGCATTCAAAACTAAACATTGCCTAGAAGACTGATTTAGCTTTGCCAAGATGGACTTAACTTCTTAAGATGTCGTGATAATATTCATAAAATATGAACAAAATATTAAGGACTATTAATTAAGAACATATATCTATGCATGATAAACATAGATAATGTTAATCTCTACTGACCTGCATATCCAGAAATAAAAAGAAATGCAGGACACTCAAGAGTAACATTTATTCCAAGTCCACTAGCATTCAAAACTATACATTGTCTAAGAAACTGGATTAGCTTTGCCAAGATGGACTTTAAGGTCATACGTTAACTTTTTTACATAGGCTCTCACCGTCAATATTTACCGCAACAACAATACTTATGAACAAATTATAACAAATTATTAAAACACCGGATGTTCAAATGCGGGTCAGTGTACTGTAGACTGGAATAGGATTATGCGCGTCAGTGTACCCAAGAAAGCTATAAATATGCCATCAATTAAAGCCGACAATTTCTTGAAAGCGGCTTATCCAAGATGGTCCTTCTAGAGATAAAGACCATTATCTCTCATGAACTCTTTGATTGGGTTTTGATGAAAAAATATGAAAAAAAAAATTGAAGTTATAAATCTTTACCCCCATAGTCTTTATTTTCAGGGTCAACGTAAGAATCGGGTAGAACAAAGAGAACACCAGGCAAACCTGTTAACAAAGATTCCAACGAAAATCATCAATACAAACTTCAAGTTATACACCCCTCCATTAATTTCACAATGCCTTAAAAATAATTTCCAACGAAAATCATCAATACAAACTTCAAGTTATACACCCCTCCATTAATTTCACAATGCCTTAAAAATAATTTGAAATGCGAGAAAGGAAAGGAAATGAAAACTGATTAGGGCACGAGAAGACCAAAACTGAAGATAATGACCTCAACACATACCTTCGAGCTTGTTGGAGGTCTCTTCATCAATCTCACACCCAAACCCAAAATACCTCTCACAAGAAACATTATAAATCTTCTTCTTCGCTTCCTCTTCACTGTTCAAAGAATATAAACAGGGCCAAAATCAAACCAGAAACCAACAGATATAGCAAACAAATCAGGCAAAAGAAACATCATATAATCTGGAGTACCTGCCAAGAACTTTAGCGAGGGTCTGAATGTAGCAATCAATCATCTGCTGTTTAGTGGCACCCTCACCTCCAGGCTTGTCCATAACGATGAGCCAATGCTCATAGTCACAGCCAGGGAAAAGAGGCGCCATCTCAGTGGGTGGACGATCGCTGAAGTTGGAGTTAGAGTTCTGGGGAGAGTACGACGAGTTACCTGTCCGATTGACGCGGCAACGAATCGAGGTGTACCTGGAGGCAGAAGGGTTAGATCGAACGGCATGGGAAAGTGGAGGGAGAGATCGACGGCAGAGAGTGAGAGACGGGGGTGAAGGAGGATGTGTAAGAGTGGTTGAGGATGAGAAGAGGCGCCTGTGAAGAAGAGAGAGGCGGGCTGTGGAACCCATAGCTCGAAGAACAGATAACGCCATCGAAGGCTACCGAGTAAGGGTTTATCGCGATGAAATGTGGATATGCTGTAAAAGAATGGGGCTTCGAGGGTTTTAATAGAAGAAGGCTCTCTGTACGGTCTTCCTTTTTTTTCTTATTGGGCCTGGCCTTTTGTCTCTTTTCGGCCCATGATTAAAAGCTTCTATTTTTTATTTTTTTATATATAAAAAAACATTAACTATAAATTTCAATTGACTTTACCTAATGCTCTTATAAACAAAATCACTCTTATCCTAAAAAGATTAATACTCACTCTAGGCCTAAACATGTGCCCTATAAGGGATATATATGTATTAGAAAAAATAGTAAAAAACTATTAGATTTTGTCATTTACTTAAGGGTATTATACTCTTATTTTTACCAATGTTACTCTATACAAATGTTCCAAAATTACTCGACATAGAAATTATTTGATATTTCAAACATAAATTGAGACTCAAGACATTGTAGCAGTCACTTGAAATAATGTGGTGATCTACATTCGAGTCGTGGCTGATATTGCAACTTTGAAATAAGTGTAGGAAAGTTGATGTCAACACGCAAAGGGCGTGGTTGATATTGCAACTTTGAAATAAGTGTAGGAAAGTTGATGTCAACAAGCAAAGGGTCAATCTGGTATCAAATTTCCAGCGATGAATGAATCTTCCCCATCTAAGGACAGTTTTGGGAGACCCGTATACCCGGAAAAGAATCCGCATTAGAGGTGATCGGAAAGACAAACCATAGCTCGCTCGAGACAGTTTGGAGGCAAAAGCTAGTGAAGTGAACAACCGAGTTTCCAAATAAAGACACTTTATTGACTTGGTACAAGAGACAATTGCACGTCTATGACCTGATAGACAATCAAATTAGAGCTAACAAAGTTACCCAGGACAAACTTGGCCATGACACGATCACATAGAAACACTTGAAAGCCATAAGAACATTGCTACGAGGCTTTCGTACACAAAAGCAAGCAGCTTCACATTTTATTATACAAGATTTTCAAATGAAGGATGCAAAGCAATTACACTGCAGGGAGAAAAAAACAGAGCAGATTCTTACAGCAACCATGTTGCAAGCTTTAGAATCGCGCTCAACTTTCCTACGACGGTCGTCTGGAAGCCATATGCTCTACCTTCTACAGATTCATATCAACAGAAAGATGGGTAAATTTAGAATGTTTACTTACTTTCATGAAAAAGTAATGGTAATGGTCATGGATGTTGAAATGAAAACTAACCTGCTCTGTGTAGGGCAAATATTTACCATCAAATGTTATCACAACACGGTCCTTCCCATCAACACCCTTGACCTTGTCGACTGAGCAGTAGAAGTCTATGGCTGACATACTAATAAACATAAATTAGACCTTGAAATGATTATATTATACATTAGTTTCTTCGACAGAATCTCCACTAAAGATTAAAGCTCATTGGTTTTGACTGTGAGACGTGTTGAAGTTTACCGAGTTGAAGGACAACAGGTTGTTTATAATGAAATGTTTGGGCATACAAACATATAATGGATCATTGAAGATTTGTATCTGATGCATTGAATATGGTCGCAAGGAATCACAAGAAAATCTTGACTGGTAATTTCTTATGAAGTTGAGACACAAGTTTCATATGAATCTGATAAACAACACAAGATTTCCAACATCAAACTGAAAGAACAGTTTAAGACATCTGAGTCTGAGCAGATGACTGATATGAGCTCCAGAGCTACAATATCATCTTTCAGTAACTTCAAAATTTTCAAATAAGTTTCTCTACTTCCATATCCTAGCATTCTCTAGAACACTACATTTCTTAATGTTGTTTGCTGTGCTACCCCTGGAACTGATTCAAACTAATTATATCAGAATGTTTTGTTAGGAATCACGGATCAACACAATCGTATGATATTGTCCATTTTGAACATAAGCTCTCATGACTTTACTTTTGATTTCCCCAAAAACCCTCGTACCAATGGAGATAGGAATTCGTTACTTATAAACCTATGATCTTCCCCTAAATCAGCCAACGTGGACTCCTCTCTCAACAATCCTCGACATATTTATGTTCCAGTATGAGTTGAAGGGTCTCAAGTACTTGAATTATTAATGTTTTTCTTTGAATGATTCTCTAGTTTTCCTGATCGAGAATTCTTGGAAAGTGGAATAAAATATGTTTTGTGTTTTATGTCTTTTGTTTATTCATTGTTACATCCAAACTAAGAACTCAAAGATCGAGTACCAGAAGCTTCCTTGATAACGTCGAGGGAATTAAAGAAGCCATTTTATCTTTTAGTTATATTGCTTTAATAGTAAGCTTGTATCCTAAGAATTTATTTACCTGTAATCTAACTACTAAAATTGTTTTGTCTAGTCAGATGTTCAAAACTAGAAATCAAAGCCTAAATATGGTTTTAGATAGTAGAACACAAAACATTATATATCCATAATACAGCCATATTAGAAAAAAGTTGTTTATCAATCTTAAGATTTAAAAATTTACAATCTATTTGGATTTCAGGTCGATAAGAAGAAAAAAAATTCAGATAAATCAACTTACATTCCATCGCCAAACTCCTCATTAACAATTTCCTTGATGCTCTCGCCGAAATGCATAACTGCTTCGTTCAATCTATATCCAATGAAGTCTTAAGTCAGTACAGACGAGAAAATCCACTGGAAGTAAGCTCGATTAGCCGATTACTCATGCATAAGCATTTATCAAAATTAGAGGCTATTCATATAGAAATATAATAGCGGTTAATTGATCGGATTGCTCTACTAACTAAACAGCGTCCAGGAAATACAAATGATTATTCAATTCACCGTATGCTAATACTAGATTTCCCCTAAGACAAAAGCAATTCAATCGATTTAAATCCACAGCGAACTTCATAAAGAAAAATGGTGAAAGGAAAGCCAACAAACAACGAATTAGTAGATAATCCACCTGTAAATCGTAGGTTCTTGGATCAAACAAGGATCGTAGCACCTCATTGGCGGCAGCATCATCTCTTGAATATGATCATCAAGAAGTTGAGGCAAGGCGGCCCTCAATTTCGGGACAGTCTCAGGCTTGAGTTGCGCTTGACGCCGGAGAAGCTGAGCAACATAGACGTTAGTGAGCCCAGTCTCTTCCGCTATCTGGTTGTAAGATTTTCCCGACAAGCGCTTCGCGTCCTGCAGCTGACGGATTGCGCTAGCTCTGCTACTACCTTCCATTTCGATGGAGCTCTCTCCCACTCTCTCAATCTCTCTCTCTAACAAAAGAAGACGGATGATTATTGCCACACGGCGGTTGGATACACCAATGGGTAATTATAAACAATAAAATATAATCTTAAATAAAATAACAAAAATTATACCCACCGTTGGATTATAGTAGTGCCTTTTGACCGTTCGATCAAGCAAATATCAGTTTTGCCTTTTCTTCCTACGTTCATCGTTGGCATCTGTCGAATTCTCGCGATTTCCATTTTTTTAAAACAATTTTATTTATTTATTTATTTTTGTATTTATTCACTTACTAAATAATTATCTAATAAATTTTTATTTTTTTAAATTGATTTATTTAATATAATTTAAATTTTATATTCAAATATATATATAATTTTATTTGATTTATTTTTTATAAATCAAATTCTTCATTCATTAAAAATTATACATATATATATCATTATTTGTTGGTCGCTATAATTTATTTATTTTTAACGACCAGTGTCTAACCATGGGTGAATTTGGGCCCATTGGGCCGTTTTGGAGCAGAAGGCCCATATCAATGGGCCTGCCCAATTTTTTAGTTTGAAAGCAGTTGGATTGTCCATATGAAGAATGATTTCATATTTTTATTAACATAATATCACTTTTTATATATATATATACATACATATATATATACATATAGACATATGATTTCATATTTTTATTAACATACTTAATATCACTTTATATATATATATGTATATATATACATACATATATATGTATATATATACATATATATATATATATATATAGACATATGATTTCATATTTTTATTAACATACTTAATATCACTCTATATATATATATATTATTGAAGAGAAAAAGGGTTATTAAAAATAAAAATATTATTATTTTTGTGACAGAAAATAAAACCAAACTTTATGTTTAAGAAATCAACATAAAAATAAAAATGTAAAATAGTAAGTAATATCAATAATTTAATTGCTTGATTTTTTTTTTTTTCCTCCTCCTTTGACTTGGGCTATGACTCTGTTATTAGTCAAGGTAGCTCGCTGGAAAACATGACCAAGTCAAATTAAATAATTACAATAATAAATAAATAAATAAGAAGAAAAAGGAAGTCAATGGTATAAATCATGGTCTTTCATTTTAATCCAAAATATGAAATTAATAAATGTGATTTGTGAAAATGCATGAACAATACGTCTGGTCGTTTGACTAAACCTTAACCTTATGGTTCGAAAGTCAATCATTCGAGTTATTAATTTCAAACTTCAACTTAGTCACTACATGACATTTAAAACAATATGAATGGTGAAAATGCACGTATTGAATGTATGGCACATATTTATATCAATGTCAGCATTGCATTTATTGTTCAAAAGGTCAATTACGAGAATGGTTTATCGTAACCTATTTATACTAAAATTTCAAATGTCAAGTTGAACTAGATATGATACATCGTTCGCTTACTCTCATTGGTCAATCACGAGGGTTGAATATATTAATATGCTAAGAAAAATCTACTTCAAATATGAATATCTGACTAAATAACTATATTTTTTAAGAAAAAAATTATATCTCATAACAAATTCCCCCAAGCCAAAAATACACGTACCATCCGTTATTTTGATATTATATTCTACGGTATGATTAATTAATTAAAAGTAGAGATATTCATTTAACAAGCGAGAGAGAACATAAGACACCAAACTAATTTATTATATATATACTTTGTTATAATATTTTTTTGAAATTACGTTGAATATTATATTATATTTGTGCGTTATATATATATATATTTAATCGAAATTATATTACAAAATAAAAAATTATCCATAAATATTTTTTAAAGTCATAAATGAAAATTTTAACGAGAAAAAAAGGAAAATATAGCTCCATGATTTATCTAATTAAAAGCTATTAAGGAATAGTAATTTGGTTGACGAGAGAGGGAGAGGGGAAGACTTAAAAGGGAAAGAGTTGGTCCAGGTTGAAAGGAAAAGCGGGAGCAATGAGAGTAGGCGATACATCTCCTTGGCCATCAATGGCGACAGGCGCTGTTGCAGAAGAGAGTGGGGTCGACGGCTACACCAAAGACGGAACCGTCGATCTAAAAGGCAACCCCGTCCGTCGCTCCCACAGAGGCGGCTGGTCAGCCTGCTTCTTCATCGTCGGTAAATTAATTAAAACTATATCTCTGATTCTTGTTCTTAGTTTAATCAAAATGGATTAATGGAAGCTATTTGTATAGTGTACGAAGTGTTCGAGCGGACGGCCTACTACGGCATATTCTCCAATCTTATTACTTATTTGACCGATAAGCTTCACCAAGGCACCGTCGACGCCTCTAACAATGTCACCAACTGGACTGGAACCGTCTGGATGACTCCAATCCTTGGGGCTTACATTGCCGACGCCCATCTCGGCCGTTACCGCACCTTCATCGTCGCCTCCGCCATCTGCTTTTTGGTAATTCATTGGTAATTCATGTTGAGGATTGCTGAGAGGGAGTGCACATTGGTTAATTTAGGCAATGATCATGTATTTATAGGAATACATTTCTCCATTCGGAGAAGCGAAAAGCAAAGTCACAAGAGCTTAGGCTCAAAGTGGACAATATCATACTATTGTGGAGAGTCGTTATTCTTAACTTGGTATCAGAGTCATGTCAATAGAATGCTCAAATGTCAACAAATAAGTTGTGAGCCTCAAAGATGTAGTTAAAAGTGACTCAAGTGTCGAACAAATTGTGTACTTTGTTCGAAGACTCTAGAGAAAGAGTCGAACCTCGATTGAGGAGAGGTTGTTCGAGGGCTTCATAAGCCTTAAGGGAGGCTCTATAGTGTACTTTGTTTGAGGACTCCAGAGAAGGAGTCGAGCCTCGATTAAGGGGAGGTTGTTCGAAGGCTCCATAGGCCTCAAGGGAGGCTCCATAGTGTACTTTGTTCGAGGGGTGTTGAACCAAGGGTGTACTTTGTTCAAGGACTCCAGAGAAGGAGTCGAGCCTCGATTAAGAGGAGGTTGTTCAAGGGCTCACAGGCCTCGAGGGAGGCTCTATAATATACTTTGTTCAAGGGGAGGATTGTTGGGAGGGAGTCCCAAATTTGCTAATTTAGGGAATGATCATAGAATACATCTCTACTGGAATGAGGCATTTTGGAAAAGTCGGAAGCAAAACCATGAGAGTTTATACTCAAAGCGAACAATATCATCGTGGAGAGTCGTTATTCCTAACAATTCAATCGTTATTCGGTTTTTGGGTTGCTCTAAACTCTACCAATTCATTTCACAGGGAATGTCTCTTCTAACGCTGGCAGTGTCCATGCCAAGCCTGAAGCCCCCTCCATGTTTGGAACCAAATATAGAACACTGCAAGCCGGCCTCTAAGCTACACCTCGCTGTGTTCTTCACCGCACTCTACACATTGGCTCTCGGCACCGGCGGAACCAAACCGAACATCTCGACGATCGGAGCCGACCAATTTGACGACTTCCATCCAGAAGAGAAGGCCCAGAAGCTGTCCTTCTTCAACTGGTGGATGTTCAGCATCTTCTTCGGCACTCTGTTTGCCACCACAACTCTTGTTTACATACAGGACAATGTGGGATGGAGCTTGGGATATGGCATTCCCACGGTCGGCCTTGCAATAGCCATTCTCATATTTGCTGCTGGCACACCCTTGTACAGGCACAAGCTCCCCACTGGAAGCCCCTTTAGTAGAATGGCTAAGGTCATTGTCGCTACTGCTTGGAATTGGAGGCAGCCTCTTCCAAATGACCCTAGGCAACTCCATGAGCTTCAGCTTGAGGAGTACACTAAGAAAGGAGCTTTCAGGATTGATTCCACTCCATCCTTAAGGTCACCCATCTCTAAAATTAGAATCACTTGGATTTGTATATATGCAAGAGTAGGGGTTCAATGAGATTGTATTCTTGACTGCATATGCAGGTTCCTCAACAAGGCTGCCATAAGAACAGGCTCCAGTACTCATCCATGGAAGCTATGCACAGTGACCCAAGTGGAGGAGACAAAACAGATGCTGAGAATGATCCCAATTCTGATATGCACATTCATTCCAAGCACAATGTTGCCACAAGCACATACCCTTTTCATCAAGCAAGGGAGGACTCTCAACCGAAGCTTCGGTAGCAACTTTCAAATCCCTCCTGCAAGTTTAACTGCTTTTGTTACCATCTCCATGCTCGTCAGTGTCATCATCTACGACAGGTTTGCTAAAATTTATTGCCAATATTGCTTCCATGGAATCATATATCTCCGTAATAGTATAATATTATCCATTTTGAACCTAAGCTTTCGTGACTTTGCTTTGGACTTCCCAAAAGGCCTCATACCAATGGAGACAGTGTTCCACCTTACTTATAAACTCATGATCTTCCTCTTTGACTCTTAATTAGTCAAAGTGCGACTACTTCTTTCATTAATCCTCAACCATCCTCCCCTAGGACAAAGTACAGCATAGAGCCTCCCTTAAGGTACATGGAGCCCTTGAACAGTCTCCCCTTAATCCAAGGCTCAACTCGTTTCTCTGGAACCCTCGAACAAAGTACACTCTTTGTTCAACACTTGAGTCACTTTTGACTACATTTGAGTATTCTATTGGCATGGCTAAATTAATGGCATGGATCTAATACCATGTTAGGAATCACGGATCTCCACAATAATATGATATTGTCCACTTTGAGCATAAGCTCTCGTGGCTTTACTTTGAGCTTCTCCAAAAGGCTTCATACCAATGGAGATGTATTTCTTATCTATAAACTTATGATCATTCCTTAAATCAGCCAACGTGGAACTCCCTTCCAACAATCCTCGATAGTTAAGTCATACAAAGCCTTGAAGATAGATTTTTTTGTGTTCGTTCTTGATAGGTTGTTCGTCAAGATAATGCAGAGACTAACCAACAATCCAAGAGGAATCACACTGCTACAAAGAATGGGAATTGGAATGATTCTCCATATCTTAATAATGACAATTGCATCTTTGGTCGAAAGGCACAGACTTGATGTGGCTAGACAAAATGGTTCAAGACAAGAACTCCCCTTAACCATCTTCACTCTGCTACCTCAGTTCATGCTTGTGGGAGTAGCAGATGCATTTACAGAGGTAGCAAAGATTGAATTCTTCTATGATCAAGCACCAGAAAGCATGAAGAGCTTAGGCACTTCCTATTCAATGACTTCGCTTGGAATTGGAAACTTTCTAAGCAGTTTCCTTCTTTCAACAGTTTCTCATATTACAGAGAAACATGGCAATGGATGGATCATGAACGACCTGAATGCTTCTCATCTTGACTATTACTACGCGTTCTTGGCTGTTCTTAGTGCCATCAACTTCTTCCTCTTCCTGCTCATCTCCAAATTCTATGTGTATAAAGCTGAAGTCTCTGATTCATTAAAAGTGCTGACACAAAAACTCAAGGAAAATAAACTGAAGCCATCCAACCCAGACGAAAAATGGGCTACCACGAGGGCCACATCCGATGAAGGAAGAGCCCATCTGCCCCCCTTTAGTTTGTTTTAGATTATGAAATTTAAACCATCTCTTTTGGTATATATCAATTACTCTAATTCAGTCTTGTCTACGCGGTCAAATGTTTGAATTTCCAATAGCGATAACTATTCATTTAAGTTTTCGAATAGCACCACTGGAACTTTAACAAGATGAAAATGCTCGTATTCTATATGACATGTTTCTATAGCTTGGATGAGGGTTTTGAGGATTCTCATTTTATATCGTATAAACTAAAAAATAACGTGATTTTCAACTTCAAAAAATCTCGAGCGAAGCTAAAAACTAGGATAAAAAAAAAAGTGAATTTAGCTTGAAGTCTTTCTTTCCTGTCTCGCTTCTAAAAGAGACCTGTAGAAGTGTTTAGTCAACCCAGCAAAAAAAAACAAATAAATTGGAAGTCAACTTGTAAAAAGCATATGGATTTTTCTCCATAAAGTAAGCTTTTATATTTAGTTTAAGATATTTTGAGATTTAATGATTTGAAAGGCTTAGATTTGACTTTTGCATTTAGAGGTACAAAAAGTCTCATTTTTGGACCTCTAGCCATGACATGACTCATGCGCGTGGATATAACATAGTACATATTCAACTACTCCTAGTTTAGAATCTTTAAATTTAAGAAAATCGATCAAAATTTTAATTATATCGTGCGTGGATATAACATAGCATTTCATCTATTTGTACATTATAATTAAAATGAAAAAAAAAATGTTATTGATAGTTTCATCGACAAAACCTTCGTTTGTTAACTCAATGTTGTTCTTTCGTAGAATACCGATGGTAAAAATTAATAATAATTAAAAAAAGAAAAGACATTAGAGAATTAATTATATTTTTTACCTTTTTTAAGTCTGACCAAATAATTTAGTTGACCAATCAATTTTTAGCTTTAATTGTGACCGAATAGTTTGGTTGACCAGTCAGCTGGACTCTAAGGCTCCTTTCCTCAATGGTCACTAAAGTCAAAAGGAGAAAAAAAAAATAGTGTTTTTTAATTTTTTTTTTAATTTTTTAATTTTTTAATATAAAATCTAGAAGAATTTTGTTAGGCAAAGAAGTTGTGGTTATTGGAAGAAAAAAAAGGGTTAAATTTAATGAAAATTATAACCATTAATAATTTAAAAGCTAAATCGAACAAAATAGAAATTACATGGAAAATGCTAAAATAAATAATTTAGACATTTTATTTTTTAAAATTAAAAAATAAATCATTATTATAATTTTTTCATAATAATAAAATTATGAAATATATATAGCACGTGCATTATGAATGATTTAGATTTAGCCTTTAGTATAAGAAGCTGTCAATTCCAAGCATTGAATAATTCGACTTGTCATCCCACCTACTCATAGACTGTTTGGATTTAACTCTGGTTTCCATCTAGACACGACGGATACCTGATAATGGCCACCACTTCAATGTCAACCTTTTTATGGCACAACTACTTTAGACTCTATTCAATTATATTAAATATTCGAATATTTCTAATTTCTATGTTTAAGATGAAATTATACCCTTATTATTATTTTAATACATTAATAATTTTGAATTTTATTTGGTACATCCTTCAAATTTAAGTATAAATTAATTTATAATTTAAAAATAAAAAATAATTAACTAATAATTCAAAATNAAAAAAAAAAAAAAAAAAAAAAAAAAAAAAAAAAAAAGAGAAATTTGAGTGTAGTGTGAAATGGAAATTAGGGGTAGAATTGTAATTTGTAGATGTGGACTATTGGTGTGGTAGTAATTAGGCAGGTGTGGAAATTCAAAAAAAGCAGCGGAAAATTGAAAATAGGTCTTAGTCGTTGACCACTCTCACTATGCTTTAATAGTCAACTTTTTGAATCTTCCTTGTCCTTTTTACTTATAAAATAATTATTTTATCCATATTCAACCTTTTCTAGACTCTAGTGTATTTTTTTTATTATTAATAAAAAATCCGACTCTTGTTATGCAGAGCTTTAAAAAGGATGTGAAAACTTCTTTCTAGCATAACGTTTTAAAAATTATGAGGTCAACGATGATATATAACAGGCTAAAACGGGTATTATCGACTTGGGGTATTACAATATTACTCCAGTTCTATCTTCAACATGTTTAAAATGATTTTGTTCGTGAATACTCGGTTTTTTCCCCGAAAAAATTGCATTTTTAGGTCTTTAATAGTTGAGAATTTGTGGAAGTGGATGAAGATAAGGCATTGGAAGATTCAAAACCTAATATTTGAATTGTAATTGTCAAATAAATTTTTGGGTTGACTAAGAAGTATATATAAGATGAACTAAAGGCTTTAAATTTGAAGTAGTGAGAGAGTTAAGGATAAAGTTAGAGCTTGTTGTCCTTTCATGGCGGCCTCTGCGGCGGAAGAAAGCGGCGTCGACGACTACACCAAAGATGGAACGGTGGATCTGAAAGGCAACCCCGTCCTCCGCTCCAAGAGAGGCCGTTGGAAAGCCTGCTCCTTCATCGTCGGTAAACCACACCCTTTTAACTCACTACCTCTTCAAATCCTCCTCTATCAAAATTAATGAGTCAATATAATATGCAGTTTATGAAGTGTTCGAACGGATGGCGTATTACGGGATATCGACCAATCTAATAATATTCTTGACGAAGAAGCTGCATCAAGGCACGGTCGCTTCGGCCAACAATGTCACCAATTGGTCTGGAACTGTCTGGATTATGCCTATTTTGGGGGCTTATGTCGCCGACGCTCATCTCGGCCGCTACCGGACCTTCCTCATCGCCTCTGCCATCTGCCTTACGGTATGGTATTCCTTAACCCACCTCAAAGTAAAACCTCTCCTAAATTTTTAGGATTGTTGGGACTGAGGCCCACGTTGGCTAATTAAAGAAATGATCACGAATTTATAAGTAAGAAATACGACATTATGGAGAAACTAAAAATAAAAATAACCGAGCTTATGTTTAGAGTAGACAATATGGTACAATATCTTGGGACAGCTGAATTATTTTGTCCATTATGAATTCATAGGGAATGGGACTTCTAACGTTAGCAGTGTCATTACCGAGCCTAAAACCACCGCCATGTTTGGATGTCAACAAAGGAAACTGTAAGCCAGCCTCTACGTTACAGCTCGCCGTGTTCTTCGGTGCACTCTACATGTTAGCACTTGGCACTGGAGGGACGAAACCGAACATATCGACGATTGGAGCCGACCAGTTCGACGAGTTTCATCCAAAAGAGAAGGCGCAGAAGCTGTCCTTCTTCAACTGGTGGATGTTCAGCATCTTCTTTGGCACTCTGTTTGCCACCACCATTCTGGTTTACATTCAAGACAATGTGGGGTGGAGCTTGGGTTATGGCCTTCCCACTATTGGGCTTGCCATTTCCATTCTCATATTTGTTGCTGGGACACCATTTTACAGGCACAAGCTCCCCACTGGCAGCCCCTTCACAAAAATGGCTAGTGTCATTGTTGCTGCTGTTAGGAATTGGAGGCTCCCTCTTCCTAATGACCCAAAAGAACTCCATGAACTTGGCTTTGAAGAGTATGCCAAGCAAGGAGCTTTTAGGATTGATTCCACTCCATCCTTGAGGTCTGAATCTCTCACTCTCCTAACTCTCCCAACTCTCCCAACTAGGCTTATGTAACGGCTCAAGCTCACTGCTAACAGACATTGTCTTTTTTAGACTTTTCTTTCCAGACTTACCCTTAAAGTTTTTAAAACGTGTTGCTAGTGAGAGGTTTACGCACTCTTATAAAGAGTGTTACAAATGATATCAGAGCCACGTGGCGGTGTGCCAGCAAAGACACTGGACCCTGAAGAGGGTGGATTTGGTGGGGTCCCACATCGATTGGAGAAAAAAATGAGAGCTAGCGAGAAAGCAAGGCCCTGAAGGGGGTGGATTGTAAGATCCCACGTCGGTTGGGGAGGAGAACGAAACACCCTTTATAAGGGTGTGGAAACCTCTCCCGTACATGCACGTTTTAAAAATTTTGAGAATGAGCTTGAAACAGAAAGTTCAAAGATGACAATATATGATAGCTATAGGCTCGGATAGTTCCAGCTTGATATGAATATGTGACCATTTATGCAAATAATGAGCAGGTTCTTGAACAAGGCGGCTATAAGAAGAGGGTCAAGTGATTCATGGAAGCTATGCACAGTGACCCAAGTGGAAGAGACAAAGCAGATGCTGAGAATGATCCCAGTTTTGATATGCACATTCATGCCAAGCACGATGTTGGCACAAACACACACCCTTTTCATCAAGCAAGGCACCACTCTGGATAGAAGCATTGGCAGCCACTTCCAAATCCCTCCTGCAAGTTTAGCTGCTTTTGTCACCATCTCCATGCTCCTCAGTGTTGTCATCTACGACAGGTACTTTGTTTAGTTTTTATACTTAAAATGGTTTAAAATGAGATCCTACGTTGGTTAGAGTGGGGAACGAAGCATTTTTTATCAGGGTGTGAAAACATATTCTTAGGTTGATGGCGATACGTAACGGACTAATGTGGACAATATTTTCTAGCGGTGGGTTTGGGCTGTTATAAATGGTATCAAAGCTAAATACCGGGTATTCCAGCAAGGATGCTGACCCTAAGGGAGGTGGATTGTGAGATCCCACATCGGTTGGAGAGGAGAACGAAACATTTCTTATAAATGTGTGGAAACCTCTCCCTAGTAGACATGTTTTAAAACTGTGAGGTTGACAATGATACATAACGGGCCAAAATAGACAATATTTGCTAGCGGTGGATTTGGACAGTTACAAATGGTATCAGAGCCAGACACCGAGCGATGTGCCAACAAGGACACTGACCCCAAAGGGGGTGGATTGTGAGATCTCACGTTAGTTGGAGAGGGGAACGAAGCATTCCTTATGAGGGTGTGGAAACCTCTCCCTAGTAGATGCGTTTTAAAATCGTGAGACTGACGGTAATACGTAACAGGCAAAACAGACAAGTGGGTTTGGGCTCTTACAAATGACATCAAAGCCAAACATCGTCTAGTGTGCCAACAAGGATGTTAGGCTCCAAAGGATGTGGATTTGAGATCCCGTATCGATTGGAGAGAGGTACGAAACATTCCTTATAAGGATGTGGAAATCTCTCCCTAGTAGATGAGTTTTAAATTTGTGAAGCTGACAGTGATACATAATAGACTAAAACAGACAATATCTGCATGGACTTGAGCTATTATACACACTAATAATTCGAACCCTTTCAACAGGTTGTTTGTGAAGATAATGCAGAGAATAACCAAAAATCCAAGAGGAATCACACTACTACAAAGAATGGGAATTGGAATGATTCTCCATGTTCTAATAATGATAATAGCATCTCGTGTGGAAAGGCACAGACTTGATGTGGCTAGACAAAGTGGGCAGGTGGGAAACGTCTCAGGACAAGCCCTCCCCTTAACCATCTTCACTCTGCTACCTCAGTTCATGCTTGTGGGAGTAGCAGATGCATTCACAGAGGTAGCAAAGATTGAGTTCTTCTATGATCAAGCACCAGAAAGCATGAAGAGCTTAGGCACTTCCTATTCAATGACTTCCATTGGAATTGGAAACTTCCTAAGCAGTTTCCATCTCTCAACAGTGTCTAGCATTACACAGAAACATGGCAATGGATGGATTAAGAACAACCTCAATGCTTCTCATCTTGACTATTACTATGCGTTCTTGGCAGTTCTTAGTGCTATCAACTTCTTCCTCTTCCTGCTCATCTCCAAATTCTATGTCTACAAAGCTGAAGTCTCTGGCTCCATAAAAGCGCTCGCTGACGAACTCAACGACAAGAAATTGAAGCCGTTCGGTGAAAAACACACTCACACTTAGCTACGTAAGATATAATTGAATCGAGTCGTTCTACTCGTTCTACTCCCTACTAACCATCATTATGTTTTTTTTTTCAATGGTTAGTTGTTAAATTTTTAATGGTGGTTGGTAGGAAGATACAAACGATCTAATTATGTATTTTCTTACATGATATACGAAATATATTTTCTGGGTCGATTCTCGTGTTGTCATTGGTAACCTCAAAACTCTACTTTTGATTAGATTAAGGTAACCAATGGTCAAATAATTTAAAAATAGATATAAAAATAAAGTTGTAATTTAAATACGTTTGCCATGACGAAGATGGGAGATTCAGAATCTTCCAAATTTTTGTAATGAATTAACAAAACTTAGATTTTATATATAATTTAAATAATTTATTTATTTAAATAAATAAAGGTCAAACATTAGTTGGAAATAAATTAATAGTCACCAATTTGACTAAATTTATTAATGACATCACCAATAGTATAGTTTCTTCAGGAGGAAAACAGATAATTATTGAATAATTTATATAAGCATGAATATTTGCATGTGGTGCATTAAATTATTCTTATAATTAATATATTAGTGTTTAATATTGAATTAATTCTTTAATTTTATTAGGTTTTTGTCCAATATATTTTTTTAGAATTTTGAATTAAAATTGAGCGGGAGTAAATGAATTTTTATATTATATAGTGTAGGTCAATGTTGTGTATCTTTTATATGCGAGTTGAGCTGGAGTTTAGTTTTCCTCCTGGATCGAATGGAAATAGGTTGAACCGAGTCCATCATAGTCTCTATAGATGATCAGGGTGTGCAAATATAACAGCCCAAGCCCAAGCCCACCAGTAGCAGATATTTTCTGCTGTGATCTATCTCTTTTGTTAAAATGTTATCACGGGCACATAATCGAATAAATTGTGATCTATCTCTTTTGTTAAAATGTTATCACGGGCACATAATCGAATAAATTTAAGAAAATGATTTAAATATTTTAGAAGAAAGTTGAGAAATTTTAGGAATGGATTGACTGGGTATACATACCTCCATCCTACTTAGTTCATCATCGAAAGAAATTCAAGTAGTAGTTTCTACAGACTGTTACCAAGTAGTAGTTTCTAAATCTCTTATTTAATAAAGTGTGCGAGTGTTTTACACAGAGAGTTATGTTCAACATCCTTAACCTCGACCATCTTGATTCTAGTCGAGGTGAGGTTCTGGACTTCTAGTCCTTACTCTTCTTCCCCAAGGCTCAGTTGGGCCTTGGATCATTTCTTATGGGCTCGGGTGTGGATGGAACTTGGGTACATTGTTTGAATCACGTTTAGTTGACTAAATATCTTCTTCATCTCATAGGTTTAATAGACATCTCTAATAAAATAATATGATTTCGATCCGTTATTAAAAAAATAAAAGATTCTTATTTAACGTTTCTTTTTATTTTTTTATTTTGGCGGTCGTTAGTGTATATAAAAATATAAAAGGGGTGGTCCGATGTGGTCTCATATTTCAATAAACATATACAAATACTCTTTGGAGCTTTATAGAAGAACTAAACAAAAAGCTTCAAACCCATTAATGGCGGCTGCAGCAGCAGAAGATCAAGAGAGCGGCCTCGACGACTACACGAAAGACGGGACCGTCGATCGGAAAGGAAACCCGACTCTCCGGTCCAACACGGGCGGCTGGAAAGCGTGTTCCTTCATCGTCGGTATAAGCCTTCTTAAAACCTTAAAATCTGTCAATTTCCGGCGCCGCCGTTGACCTGAGAAAGTGTGTGTGTTGGATTTACAGTGTACGAACTGATTGATAGGATGATGTTCAATGGGATCGCCGCCAATCTGATTATATATTTGACCACCAAGCTGAATCAAGGCACTGTCACTGCCTCTAACAATGTCACCAATTGGACTGGAACCCTTTGGATTACGCCGATCTTCGGGGCTTACGTCGCCGACGCTCATCTCGGCTGCTACCGGACCTTCTTCATCTCCTCGCTCGCATCCTTTATGGTATGGTTTACTTTAACCAATTAATTGAGTTTTAAATATAAATAGAGTTTGTTGGATGATAAAAGTCTCGGGGAATGATCATGAGTTTATAACTGAGGAATATTAACTCCATTCGTGCGAGGCTTTTTGGGAAACCCACATCTAAGCCATGCTCAAGGTAGACAATATCATACTATTGTGGAGAGTCGTGATAACTAAAATCTTATAAAACTTGAATATAAGTCACTGCACATTACATTAATAACTAAAATCTTATAAAACTTGAATATTTAATATTAACAAGTCACCGTGTATCTTATGCTAACACAAACATCAAATATTCTTAATTTTTCTAACAATTTTCTATTTTCGGGTTGATCGGATTAACCTAACAAAATAAAATTTCAACTCACGAACTGAAATGAATCGATGAGAACGATATCGATTGGAGAGAGAATAAGTGTCGGCAAAGATGCTAGGTGTGGTAGGAAGTAGATTGTGAGATCTCACATCGATAAATAAGGAGAACAAAACATTCTACACAGAAAAAACAAGACAATATCTACTAGCCGTAACAAATTTGTTACATTCTATAGGCAATGTCTCTTCTAACGGTAGCAGTGTCAGTGCCAAGCCTACAACCGCCGCCATGTTTAGAACCCAGTAAAGAAAACTGCCAACAAGCCTCCAAATTACAGCTGGCAGTGTTCTTTGGGTCGCTCTACATGTTGGCAGTGGCGAGCGGCGGCACCAAACCCAACATCTCGACAATGGGTGCCGACCAATTCGACGATTTTCATCCAAAAGAGAAGTCCCAAAAGCTGTCCTTCTTCAACTGGTGGATGTTCAGTGTGTTCTCCGGCATTCTCTTTGCCTCCACCATTCTGGTTTACATTCAGGACAATGTCGGGTGGAGCTTCGGCTATGGCATTCCCACCATCGGCCTCGGAGTTGCCATTCTCATATTCGTTGCCGGCACTCCCTTTTATCGCCATCGGCTCCCCAGTGGAGGAAGCCCCTTCATTAGAATGGCTCGTGTCATTGTTGCTGCTGCCAGGAATTGGAGGGTTCCTCTTCCTAATGACCCAAATCAACTATATGAGCTTGAGGTTCAACAGTACTCAAAGATTGATTCCACTCCATCCTTCAGGTGACCATAACTATGTTACGGATTTTCGTCAACTTTGAGCATAAGCTCTCGTGGCTTTTACTTTGGGATTTTCTAAAAAACCATGTCCAATAATCCTCATTTCGAATAAATTACACTACAGAGCCTCTCCGGAGTCTTATAAAGACCTCAAACAGCCTCCCCTGAATTGAGACTCCACTCATTCTCGAGAGTTTTCGAACAAAATACACCTTTTGTTCAATATTTGAGTCACTCTTGACTACACGTTCGAGGCTTACAATTTCTTTGTTTGACATTTGAGGATTCTGTTGACATAACTAAGTTAAGGGCATGACTTTGATATTATGTTAGGAATCACGATTATGATATTGTCCACTTTGAGAGCTTATGCTCTCGTTGCTTTGCTTTGGGCTTTCTAAAAGGTTTCATTACCGATAGAGATGTATTACTTATTTATAAACTCATGATCATTGCCTGACCGGAAGTAAGAACAGGGTTGAGGGTTGAATTTTTATATGTAGGTTTCTGAATAAGGCTGCTGTAAGAACAGGTTCAAGTCATCCATGGAGGTCGTGCACAGTGACCCAAGTGGAAGAGACAAAGCAAATGCTGAGAATGATCCCAATTCTGATATGCACATTCATTCCAAGCACAATGGTGGCACAATCACACACCCTTTTCATCAAGCAAGGCACCACTCTCGATCGAACCATCGGCAGCCATTTCAAAGTCCCTCCTGCAAGTTTATATGCTTTTGTTACCATCTCCATGCTTGTCTCCATTGTCATCTACGACAGGTTTGCTTAGCTTTTTCATTACAGTGATGAAAATGAGATCTGATCCTTAGTTAATGCATCTATTTTCATTCATGGGACACTGGACAGGATCTTTGTGAAGATAATGCAGAGAGTTACTAGAAACCCAAGAGGAATAACAATGCTACAAAGAATGGGAATTGGAATGATCTTCCATGTGTTGGTAATGACAGTGGCGTCTCGAGTCGAAAAGCGCCGACTTTACGTGGCTAGAGCAAATGGGTTGGTGAGAAATGGCTCAGGACAAGTACTTCCCTTAACCATTTTCACTCTCCTGCCTCAGTTCATGCTCACAGGAGTAGCAGATGCATTACTTCAAATAGCCAACGTTGAGTTCTTTTATGATCAAGCACCAAAAAGCATGAAGAGTTTAGGCAGTTCATACACGATGACTTCCCTTGGAATTGGGAACTTCCTCAGTAGCTTCGTTCTTTCAAAAGTTTCTGAGATCACCAAAAGACATGGCGAAGGGTGGATTTTGAACAACTTGAATGCTTCTCATCTTGATTACTTCTATGCCTTACTTGCAGCTATGAGTGGTGTTAACTTCTTTGTGTTCTTGGGCATTTCCCAACTGTATGTGTACAGAGCTGAAGTGTCTGATGAACTCAACAAGAAGAATGAAGTGGGTTGAAAAATGAAGCCATTTTCGATCGATCGACTCGACCGACACAATTTCGAAGGAGTCGCGGTTAAGGAAGACGAGGTTTACTCTTCTAGAAACAGGTCTATTTAGTCGTTGTTAATTAAACATGTAAGAAACATAGATGGTTTTGTTAATTGAGATATGAAACAGAAAGGAATGAGTTGATATCTTAAGAACTTTGGTATGTTAATAATATTTATGCAATGAGCCTCCCTCAATATCTCTCAAGCTTCATTTAAAGTTGGTAGTATACACACACATACATACTCTGTGTTTGTGTTTGTGTTTGTCTCTGCTTTATTATACAAGAGAAGATTTGGTTCACCTTCTTTTTGCTAATTGGAATGTTTTCTTTAAGAATAGATTGGCAGCTCGATCATTCCGGTGGCATAAAACACGTAAGATGGTGTTCGGATCGGCTCGGTTCCAACGTCCGGTGGTCGGAGGCATAGGTAGCTTTTGTCCAGAACCCATAACTCCTATTCCACTTGTTTCACAAGTCACAATGCTGAAATCTTCAACCAGTTGTTCAGTACCTTGGCTCATCAATGCTATTACTCCTCCGACGGCCTCGGCTTCTCGCTCGACGATATTCTCTTGAAGAAATCCCTCACCACAGTCGCAGAATATCTTTTTCAAGCATCCAAAGTCCTCGTCGATCATCTCGTGATCGGAACGATAGAACACTCTAGAGGACCCTCCAGCTAGAAGAACCATTAAAAATGCTTCAAAAGAGGCTCTCATCACTTCTTTCATTGCTAAGGCCTGAGCTCTATCAGTCACAATTGCACATAATAAGGTAAGGTTCTGTTTCAAAACTCGCAATCCTGGTTGAATCCGAGCGTTCGCGACATCGTTTGTATATAAGGTATCATAAAACACAGAACTTGAATCAAGGAATATCAGACGAAAAGCAGCTACTTCTGATACATGTTGACAAGCTGATTCAATGCTTCTGTTGGAAAGTTCAAAGTAAGATGAGTTTCTGTATGATTTAGAACTGTTGAAACGGAGGCCTGTTGAAGCAGTGACTTTAGGAGAAAGGGAAAGAATTTTGTTGAGTGAATGTAGGTGGGACAACATATAATGCAATGTGTTTAGGCGAATGTATAGCCGTTGCGTTCCTCGGCTGGTCGACGCTCGCGTTTGATTACCTTCTTGAGAACCAAGATGATGCGTCGTTTCTTCTCCGACAACACTACAAGGAGTGGCTCTCTTCCACAGCTTGGTGAACTTCGAATCTCGGTTACACCGGGTTAGAGGAGGCAGTTGTGGGATGTAACTCTGCTTTGAACCTGAAAAAACACAACATTGTTTACCACTTCCATCATGTTCATTTGGGACAGACATATAAAGGATAGTATGTGATTGTTACCACATGATGACACAAATGTGATATAGTCTTGGAAGCTATGCTCTAACCCAGCAGCAATCTCTCGAACCAATTCTTCAGTGACTCCAATAGGAATTTCAAAGAACTCCTCCACTGTTTCCTTAGCTAGCTTCATCAACTCCACAGCCGACTGCGCGTACGGTTCCGTTTTCGACCTCGGGTTCCAAGTTTCTGATTCTTTTGATCTACTCAGACAGTCTCTTTGTTTCTTTAGCCTCTCATCAACCCATGATTTCAAGAGGTTCAATATAATGGAATCAACTTCAAAAGGAACCATTTCTCTCACAATTGCCTTCCCACCATCTTCACAGTCAGCTGAATCCTCAACCACCATTTGAACTAACACCTTCTCTAATCTTCCAGCCCGATGAAAAACACCGATCGTCTCGCTCGTCAACATCGTCACCCCGCCCAGATACTTCTTCAACATGCTTCCATAGCAGTTGTGTAATGTAACTGCTGCAACTCCTACTGCAGTTGGATGCCATTTCTTTAGTATGGGACTGAAGCATTCCCTCTCTTTTAATGCCAAATCCTCTGTTTCTTTGGCCAATTGAAGCAGAGCCTCGCTCCCCTCACCTTTAGCTTCCTTAATTTTCCCATTCTCAAGTACCTAAATTGCAATGAGATTGTGATAAAGGATTCAACAGATATGATGAGTAAAGGTAATAAAGGATGGAATTTGAACCTTGCCGAACGCGTTTCGTACTGAACATCGGATGTAATAGTCGACACGATCACCGGATGAATCGACCACCAATACATCTCCCCGGTCTTGGCCTGCCCCTTCTGTGATGGTAACATCTTCACCTAAAATCTTTGATGCAGATAAGGCTAAGGGTAGAAGGTTTTCCACCTGACCAACTGTCCCCCTCTGGAAATAATCATGGTAATGAAGTAACCTCTTTTCGGCCCAAGTCTGCATCGAAGTCAATACCGATGTCAAAAGCTTTACGTACATCGCCTCTCGATCTGGCTTCTTGGCATCGTTTGCGACCTCGGCCAACATAGTATGAGCAGCACAAAGAAGGTCTGGTTCAAGCTGTGCTGTCACAACATACTGTTCGAATAACGCCCAAGCGAAACACACATTATGAATCGGCCTAGTGATTCCCAATGTCGACCACGTCTTCTTCATTAGCTCGAGAAGTTCATCCACCTCGTCGAGTACCGACGTCTCGTCCCTGATGTCGAAGATGGTTTGAAGAAGAGAAACATAGATGTGAATGTTTAGAGGAAAGCCATCAGCCCAATGACATACATCCGTTGGTGTCCCATTCACACTCCGCCAAGACAATGACACTACAGAATTGCATAGCGTTCTCATTGTGTCTGAGTTCTTCCCTGTGTCAATTGGCTTTGATTCACTCGCTCGAATGATCTCCCTAAGACGCATAGCGAATGTGTTTGATTTATCAAGTGGAATGGAAGGATGAAGAAGAAGCCCTGCCTCTAAGATCTTCAGCTGCCGTCTCTGCCAAAAATGATATTCATTTACATCAGTGAATTCCGATGGCTTTAGATGGCGTAGAAGCTCCAATGGAAGAATTATGGTCTCTGCTCGTCTTCCCACCTGTTCATACACACCCAAAAAACACAATTACACCACAAAAATTATAAATCCAAGATCAAAAATGGAAACAAAACAAGAAATTACTTGGCCTACAAGAGTCCTCATCAGGGTCTTCCTAAGCCGGTTATCACTCTGTTCTGTAACCTTCATCTGCTGTCTCATAATCTCCGCCGACGTCATTGGCCGACGGGGTCTCATCGACGGCAGAGTATTCGACAAACCAGGGCTAGCCCCACTATTACCATGAGAGCTGGGGGAGGGTGGATTCGAGCCACAGTTCCCGCCGGTCGACATTCTCCTGGACGGCGATCGCTTTAACATTTTCAACCCAAGTGCCCGTTTGATCCGACCGGTGGGTGTCATCACAACCCCTTTGGGTTTCGGACTCGAAGTGCCATCGCTATTGTCAAGATTAGAAGAGGAGTAAAATGCAAGAGCGTTCCGACCTCCAAAGCCCGGTGAGGAGCGACAAGCCGTGAAGAAGATCTCGTATGCAGTCGCACGGATGTCATCACGGTCGATTCCATCGAGCTTGTTGAAGGGCCACACGAGATCGTTCTCATAAACGTCGACGTGGTAGTCCGGCCGGGCAACGGACATGTGCCCTGACAGGGACTCACGACGGACGTTGTGGCTGTGCCCCATTTCGGAGGACTGGAACGTTCTNGTTTTTTTTTTTTTTTTTTTTCTCACCCCTTCCTCCTCTTAGATATCCGGCGGGAGATAAGTGGAAGGATGAGCCGCAAATTTCTCTTAAAGCAGAGCCCTTTTAGGAGATTTGGTGGTGACAGGGGCTGGATGCTGACTCTGTTTTCTTGTTTTCTTTAGTTATATGACAGAGAACATCGACAGCAAGATGTGGCTGATCCAGCTTTGTTCATCACAATTATCCGAGAAACAAGGAGATAAACTCAAACAAGGAGATTGATTGATAAAGGGTTTTGCTAAAAATAGCCATAGGTTTCAGAATTCGATCTCTTTGATGCTCTGTTCGTCCCTGTCTTGTCTCTGTTTTTGTTTCTGAATTACTTTAACTGATCAATCCATCATAAAACAGGACAGGGTAGATTGACCATTCATAAAATATGTTGTTTTATTTTGTTCATAGTTGCTAATTGGCTGATATTTGTCTGATATTCATGCCCATTTCATTCCTTAGGAAACTAATATTTATGTAACAATTCAACCCCAATGCTAACTAATATTGTCTATATTGGCCTGTTATGTATCGCTGTCAACCTCACAGCATTAAAACGAGTCTACTAGGGAGAGTGGTTTTCACGCTCTTATAAGGATGTGGGATCTCACAATCCACCCTCTTGGGGGCCTAGCGTTGTCACTAGGCGACCGCCCGGTGTCTGACTTTGATACCATTTGTAAAGGTCTAAACGCGTTTACTAGGGAGAGTGGTTTCCACACCCTTTGGATGTGGGATCTCACAATCCACCCTCTTGGGGGCCTAGCGTTGTCACTAGGCGACCGCCCCGTGTCTGACTTTGATACCATTTGTAAAGGTCTAAGCCCACTGTTAGCAGATATTGTCCACTTTAGTCCGTTATGTTTCGCCGTCAATCTCCCGATTTTAAAACGCGTCTCCTAGGGAGAATGGTTTCCACACCCTTATAAGATTATGGGATCTCACAATCCACTCGCTTTGGAGGCCAACATTCTCGTTCTCACAATCCACTCGCTTTGGAGGCCAACATTCTCGTTGGCACACCACCCACTATCTCGCTCTGATACCATTAGTAACAGTCTAAACTCACTGCTAGCAGATATTGTCCATTTTGGTCCGTTGCGTATCTCGAGTTAAGCTTAAATTGAGGTTAGATTATGAGTCTCTTTGATCAGGAAGGTAGAACAATATATGCTCAAGCATGCAGCTTTAACTCAGTTTCCCACCTGATGAGCTTTATAATCATGGAAATGTGGAAAACATGATAAGGAGGTTCTTGAGTTTCTGGTTATATTACAACATTACTGCTAATTCGTGATGAAAAACGAAAACGGCGACAAAAACGTTCACAAAATCTCGAGATCGGGAGCGATAAACAACAGAGAAAAGGTCGAGAAGCTCTATGATTCATTAACAATGATAGATATAGAAAAAAAAAAATTCCAAAGTGTTTGCATTACATAATACATCATTCTGCACTGTCAAAAGCTCAACTAATCTGTGATTTCATAATGTCAATATCAGCATCATCCATACATCATATCACCAGGAAGGTGATCTTACAAATTCGAAAAACAACTCCGACACATCGCCAGAAACCACAAGGCGTAACGAAACGACATATTAATCAGTCGATCTTTGAACTCTTCTATCAGTCGTCGTAGTACCAAAGCAATCCGTTATACAGTCAGAAACATTGCCAATTATTATCAGTTTCGTCGTAAAGAAACGACATTGTTCTCGTCGTCATACACTAATATTTGATGTAATAATCTACATAATCATACAGCTGCAAGAATCAGACTCCTCGTCCCCGGAATCGCTCACGTCGCTGCAGAACGAACAGACACAAAAACCAATCCAAATTTTACAAATCTAAAAACAAAGATATACTCAATCCACAGCATCATCCATTACATTCAAACACAGATTTCATCTACCTTAAAACATGTTCTTAACTTCAGTCTAAGATGAAAACAGCTAATGATGTCACAATACAAAACATTCAAGCATCATATCCCTCGATTCAAGCCTGTTCTAACTATTCGTCATTAGTGTTTTATCAACTGAGCTATGTTTAGATTGGGTTCTTCAATCGAAGAACTAGAATAACCCAAAGAACAGATCAGCCAGCATTTTTGGTTCTAACCCAGATATGGAAACTTTCAGCTTCTTCAAACATCTCAAGTTCAAATATCAACAGAAATGTAAGAACAAGAACAAGAACAGAATTACAGAAAACAGACCAAAAAAACCATCAAAATGCTCCAAGAAAAGGGGAAAACAATTAAGCTACCTCGGTTGAAACTCCAAAATCTCCGCTAGGTTATTACCATTACTGTCATTCCACCGGACTTTCATCCTCGGCTTATTCGATTTCCTCGACATTCCGCCGCGCCGCGGCGGCAATAGAGCATTCGATTCACTGTCATCTTCGCCGTTTCTATGATCGCCAACTTCTCCCGCCGCCGCAGAGTCCACAGACCTCTCATCGTAGCCATTAACAGCCCTAGAATCGCCGCCCATACCTTGAAACTCGCAGTATAAATCCAATCGGAAATTTGCCCTATAAACAACCCCAAAAAACCGACCTAGATTTTGGATTTCTAAATCGAACCATCTCAGAAATCCACTTTTTGTAAAACCCCCAATATAATAAGAACACAATTCAGCGACTCAAAACTGAGATTCCGCAACTGGGTCAACGCTCACGGGTTCAAAATTTATGAGCCCAGCAACCCCAACAAAAAACCCGTCTCAAAAAAGTAAAACCCCCGATCTAAAACTTTAACCAAACAAAGCTACGAAGAACAGATAGAACTCCCAAGAAAATAAAATCCCCTCCAAAACCCAAAAAGAAAAATTGAAGAAAAAAAAAAGGGGGAGGTTACATATAACATAACGGAACCAAAATTTAACTCAAATCGTGACCTTCCGATGAAAGGGTGAGTTGTCCAGATCGCGAAAAAAAGCAATTAACTGAAACAGAGGGGAAGGCGTTTACTTGGGTGTGATTGGTGAACAGTGATATCGAATAATGGCGTGGAATCGGACGGTCGGGATTGGATAGATAGGAGAAGGGAAGAGCCATCTGTGGGTCGCAGTGGCGGGTGTTCGTTAAATTCGTTGCTCATAAACTGTCGGTTACCACCGGATCTTGTCTTGCTTTTGTTCCATTAACGTTAATTTAACATTAATTCATGCCGTTAATATCCGGTTGTTTTTGGACCATAATTAGTAATTAAGTACTTCAGGCTTTATATTTATAGCATCCATAGCATATATTATATAAATTTATGAGCTATAAATATAAATATATGAGCATGTTGGAGCATGACTATGTCAATTTTGTTTGTAAATTAAATTACCATTTAAGACATTATCTTAATGTTATTTATAAACAAAATCATTTCTGCATAAAATCTAAACTTGAAGTGGGCTTCGAGTAAAGCGCCGACCCATTTCATATTGAAGAAATCAATTATTGCGTCCTCCTTTTACTTAGGCCCAGATCCAGAGGGGAACTTAAAGGATCGTTGCTTTGAGGAATTTGCAAACTTACGCCTCTCGAAAAGGATGGCATGAAATGGAAGCAACACCCACATCAAACTTGAAATGAGGGCTTGCAGATTAGCGGCAAATCAACTTCAATCAGCGCCACCAAACAAAGGGTTCATCAGGAAGTGGAGATCATCAAATGGGTAATTCCTAAATTTGCTTTATCGATAAGCCACTGAAAGAGATGGTATTGGTCTAATGGGTTGGTTGCTTCTATTGTTACCAAACTTTGAGTGGATATGGAGCTTAGAAATTACTCATAATGTCATGATCTCAATCGAAAAGGAGTGGACATTTCTTACACTGAATATGTATTGGACTCCTTTCTTCTCATTTACCATGAAAAATGAGGTAGAGTGGGCTGTTTGTGCTTGTGAGGATGGCTTGCTTTCAGAGAGCTTCACCAGCTTTGAAGGAGATCCTCCTTAAGCTCTACAGGTGAGAAACAAGTTCATGTGTTCTATGCTGAAAATCTTTGAAACCCATATAGATAAGGTTTTAGGGATTAAATTGTGTTGGTTATGATTACAGTTCGGAAAATCCGACAGAAATTGAGCATCACTTGCATGAATTTGGTTCTGTTCAGTACCATATCCAGGTACTGTTCTTCTCACTCATCTGGGACTGTTCATGTTTAAGATTTGAATTAGTGTCCTAATGGCTTTTTGATTGTCTGGTAGTCTTTCATATCGGATTCACTGCACGTTTACTTGTCGATTGCTACTCCATTGTTGTCACAAGGGGTTCTTTTATCTGATGGGCTCTCGCCATATACTCTCGAGATGGTAAAACAAATTTGCTCTCATGCTGTTGAGATCATTGAACCTGCAAAAGAAGGATACAAACTTACTCTAAGAATCGACTTTGCAAAAATTATGCATGAGGAAGGTATGGTTATCCACTTGTACAGCTTCATTATTTAGAAAACTAGTTTATGAAAAGATTTAGTGTCAATGTGGCGTAGTTTATGTGAGATCATACATCGGTTGGAGAGGGGAACGAAGCATTCGTTATAAGGGTGTGGGAACTTCTCCTTAGTAAACGCGTTTTAAAACTTTGAGGCTGATAGCGATACGTATCATGCTGAAGTGGACAATATATGCTAATAGTGTGCTTGAGATGTTACAAATGTATCATAGCCGGACATCGGATGATGTGTCAGCAAGGACGTTGAGCCCCCAAAGGGGTGGATTGTAAGATCCCACGTCGGTTGGAGAGAGAAACGAAACATTCCTTACAAGGGTGTGGAAACCTCACCCTAGTAGACGCGTTTTAAAACCGTGAGGCTGATGGCAATACATAACGGGCCAAAACGGACAATATCTACTAACGGTGGTCTCAGGCTGTTACGGTTTAGGGAAGAAAACATAATTTTTACTACTCGGCGATCTATAGAATGTTGAAATGTGAGGTTTTCTTCATAACATTACATTGATTGTTTGCTGTGGATGTTCTTTTTGCAGAGCCAGAAAAGATAATTACAGACATTGCTGCTGTTCATGCAGTGATCCTAAGTTCTCAGCTAAAAGAAATGTTGCTAAACGTTAATTCTCCTGCTCTATTTCAAGGAACCTCCAGACCCATCAAACTTGTATATCATCCGAGGGAACCATTCTTTGTTATCAAGCAGGCAAGTCCCAGTGGGAATATTTTGAGTCACTTCAGTGTGCCAGTTCTTTATAAGGAGCAAGATAGATGAATACTCTGTACACTTTCATATCTCTTAGTTGACAAATTTCTTGCATTCAGCCCCAAAAGATCCTCATAGTCTTCCCAATTCGTTTCAAGGAAAATACAGATGTGATCATTGCGACCGCGTTCTTTCGGGTACGTTGCTGAAATAGCAAAGCTAGGATCTGTACTTAATTTCTTTTGGATAATACAACTCCTGTAGTCAAATAGGAACTTATGGATGTGGGAAGCTCTGAAAAATGGTCAAAAACACCTCCTTGTTGTTGGTCACCCATACCCCCTCCAGAACTAAGAGGCGAACCTTTAGAAGAACTGAGCACGAATGGAGGATTCGTCACGTTCGGTATGATATATATTTCATAAGCTATATTTATCACTTAGTTCAGCTTGATAGACTTGTATCCTCTCAAACTCTTTGTTCACATAATGTATGAACAGATATTTCTGTGCACCACGTTGAAGGTAACAGGCTTGAGAAGACTGTGTGGAGTTTGCTGAACTTTAATGCATATGTTAAGTACCATGTAAAGGTATCATGTTTGTTCTTATTCTCCAAAACCTGTCTTCTGTGACAATCCTTTTCCCTCTTGTTTGATATCATCTTTGGTGAACTTCCAACACAGACAACCAGAGGCTTTATCCAGAGAAGGATGAGGAAGCGGTTAGAAGGGCTTGTTGAGGTAAGTTCAAGTGTATCCAAATATCAGTGATATTTGGAAGAAGATGATGTTTCTCACTAAATGTCTATGTTAATTTCTAGATCTTACATCAGAAAACCTCAGATGATGGCCTACTCAACAAGGGTCAAGGTATGCTCTTGACAATGATTGAATACCATCTCATAATTGTTGCTCTTGTTTTTTGTGTCTGGACGAGTGAGCTATGGGTGACCAATCCGAAACCGACCGACTTTCGATCTAATCTGGAATGAGTTTCTGTGAGATCCCACATTGGTTGGAAAGGGGAACGAAGCACCCTTCATAAGGGTGTGGAAACCTCTCCCTAATAGACGCGTTTTAAAAACTGTGGGGCTAACGGCGACACGTAACGGGCCAAAGTGGACAATATTTGCTAGCGGTGGGCTTTGGCTGTTACGAATGGTATTAGAGCCAGACACCAGGTGGTGTGCCAGTGAGGACGTTGGGCCTCCAAGGAGAGTGGATTGTGCGATCCCACGTTGGTTGGAGAGGGGAACGAAACACCTTTTATAAGAGTGTGGAAACCTCTCCCTAAGAAACGCATTTTAAAAACTTTGAGACTGACGACGATACGTAACGGGCCAAAGTGGACAATATCGACTAGCGGTGGGCTTGGGCTGTTACAATTTCGAAAGGATTACAATACATATAGTTTAGTCAAATAAGCTAGGTTTAGTGAACTATTTATCTCATAGCTTAATTCTGTGTGGATGCAGGCATTAAGTATATGAAGAAATTGGCAGCTAGAACTAAACGCATCAAACAGAAATGTCATAGTCTGAGCAGGAAGATCAAGAGAATCCGGTTTCGAATTAAAATTCCTGGATTTGCACGGTTTCGTCGAAGATGGCTAAAGTTCCCAACGTTTCCTTCTTCAATCCGATACACCAGATTAAAATGAAGCGATCAAATTTAGGCTATCACAACGGTTAAGTCTCTATGATATCAACACAATAACTTCGGAAATAAGGAACGCTGTTGGTAGATACAGTGAATATACTTGCAGGGAGGCTTAGAGCTTAGTTTCACATGTTGCCATTGTCATTTCTCATAGAGAACTTGTATTTGGGGACCAATATGAAACAAGGACTAAAACTATATCCAAGTATCGGAGTGGGTAGATCTTTACATTTCATAATACACGCATACATACATACACATCCTCATACTAAAATGTGCCGTTTATGTAGAACTAGATGAACTAGATCTATCTCGATGATTCGATTTTAGATAACCTCGTAAAATAAGTAAAATAAGCTTTATCGAGTGGCTAGGAAGATGCCGCCTGTAATGAATATGGTTGATAAAAAGTAGACAGATGGAAGCAAGCAGGAAAAGGGGCCAATTGCAGTGTGGATTCTGATAATGTTCCAAACCAATAGGGACCATCAGTCATCTAAACCAAAATCCACGCCATCAGTTTGTGTGGCTCCAAAAATGACTCCTCACCTCTCTCCCTTTCAAAACTATCCATTTTCACAAAGCATACAAAACCCATCATATCATCATCCATGCTTCCATTACAAGTTCCAGCATGTTGGTAAAGACCCTTCAAGCCATCACTGAAGCCATCTAGAAGAACAGCTCTCTGATCTCCCACCCTTTTCATGGCAACTTCAGTTTCTGTAGCTGGGTTTCATAAGCCTCTTTACTCCACCTTCCATGGAGGATGGGGGACTTCAATTTGCGGCGACAACAGCACCGTGCTGATCAAGTCAGTCCCGGAAGCCGTTCGAGTCACAAAGCCCGTAAGATTCCTGCCAGTGATGAAGAATATTAATGAAGGGAAAGGACTATTTGCACCTGTTGTTGTTCTTGCCCGAAATATTATTGGAAAGAAGCGTTTCAATCAGTTGAGAGGCAAGGCCATTGCCCTGCACTCCCAGGTAATGAGCTACCCTCCTTCACTTGAATTCTCCTTAGTGAGAAAGCTGTGTTGAAGTTTCTCCTTTTGGACAGGTAATTACTGAGTTCTGCAAATCTATAGGAGCTGATGCAAAGCAAAGGCAGGGTTTGATTAGGTTAGCCAAGAAGAATGGAGAAAGATTAGGATTCCTTGCTTGATCTCATCAATCTGTTCCCTTGATCATCATATATAAATCATAGACTCTCAACTTTCTGCTGTCTTTTATACTACCATATTCTTCAATTTGGCAGCAGCAATATTTCAATCCTTGTATGAAACTTGATGATTGAAGATCTGAACAGTTCATCGACGATCAAATAACTGTAGAACTGCAAAAAAAAACATCCAAATCTTCACAGAAAAAGTTCTAACTGGTTTAAAAGCAAAGAACACCAAGACAAAATACGGTGGTTTCATGATTCATTTAGAATAAGGAATAAGAGAAAATAAGGAGATGATCACAAGGACTTCTTTCTGATTAAGAGATGATCAAAACAAGTTCCAAATACGAGATTACAGCTTTAACAGACAAGTAAATAGCAAGCTAAGCTTATTCATCACACATGTCACATCTCTCTCTCATCCTTCCCTCTGTCTGTGTAGATCAATCCTTCCCGACCAAAAGAAACGGTTTAAAAAGCCAAAAGCAAGTGCTTAATAGACATAATACATTGGATTTGGAAGCTTGAATGTTCTTCTTCCCCTTGGCTTTCCTTCAATGCTGCTATATTGATTTCCCACATTCCCCCAAATGTTGTACCCTCCATTCACCAATCGCCTTCTCACATCTGTCTTGTATTGCTCCACTTCCTTCTTCTCATCTTCAGGGCTCCTGCAAATCAAACATAGAAACAAGGGAACAAACTCATCACTCACTCGCAAAACGAGAGACAGGATTCTGATTTCTGGACTTGTGGATTGACTGACTGACTGACCTTAAGATGAGATTGGTCCATCCATGGTAGCCCACTTGAACAAGATTCTCAATGGTGGCAGATCTGAGATTTTCCCGTCTCGCGGATATCAAAATGATGTCCACTCCTCTCGCTTTCAGCATATTGAAAAGCCTCAATGAGTGATCCAAAAGTGGTGCTTTGGCCTTGCTCATCCACGCCTCCAAATCCGTCAGGTTCAATTTCTTCCCCCTACCCTCCCATAATCCCATTCAAAAAATAGCAATCAATCAGAATTCAGAACACGTTCTACAGACTTATAAACATTCTGCAGCAATCAAAACACAGAACACCAAGCAAAAGGAAACCAGAATCTGTAGACAATCAATTCAAAACACAAAACCAAGTAAAGGGTATGATCTAAAGGAAAAAAGAAAGTTACCCAAATTGATTTTTCTTGTAATAGGGGACAGTGGAGATGAGGGTATCATCGATGTCGAAGATCCAAGCATCAGTGCCATCACCTTTAAGGGCACAGCCCTTGGTAAGGTACACAATGCACTCCTCGATCGTCCTCTCGGAATCAACTTTGTATTGAGTGGAGGTAACGTATTTGCCAATGTAGCTAACGCATTCCTCAGGCACCACATGGAAGAATCGGATATTGTGAAGCTCGACGTTCAATCTCCAGCTTTCGCAGTAGTTTTTAAGGCTGATTTTGAGGCCATTTCTGGACCTCTGGCTCAGAATGTTCCAGTCTGAAGCCGATGCAGTTGCAGTGATGAAAAGGAAGAGGAAAACGGAGAGATGGGGTAGTAGAGATTTCGCCATTGTGTTATGGGTTGTGCAATGGAAGTGGAATTTGGAAGCGTTTAAGTAGGCACATTACAGGCAATGATCGGAAGGGACAGAGTCAATAGATTGGGCGAAATAAGATCACATGGGACCCTGAATCCAAGCTGTAGTGTGCCACCACAAACAGATTTGTCTATTTCCAATCAAATCATTCGAAAAGGTGGAAGAGCTTTATTCAACGCCAAGATAAATCTCTCTTTTTTCCTTTTCAATGTAAATAATACCATTTCGCCGTATAACCTTCGGTGTATACATCAAGTATTTGATTTAGTCTCCAAACTTTTCACTAAAAAGTACCAAGGAATAACAATAATACTCTGAGGGTGTCGGCTACAAATCACATGCAGGACAGGCCAGAGTGGCGGCATCCAATTCAACGGGCTTGCCATGAAATCTGGATTTCTTTGGAATTATACACCGAGTGATGAAGATTAAGAAACGTAATGACAAGCATTTCCAGCCTAAAGTCAGATCAATAAATCACACCAATCAGAACTTCTCCATCTCATGTCCATTGAAATACTTCTTCAAAATTTTGTTAAATTGTTGTATACTTGTTCAAATGGCCTTTTCCCAAAAATAAAGAACTGTTAAATTGTCCTTTAAAAAAATGCCATGGAGAAGTTGATAAAAACATCGAATCAATACATTCACTAATTATTAGTAACATCCCTTTCATCTCTAAGCTCTTGTCAAACCCAACGCACATCACAAATACAAATAAAATGTTGGTCAATGGTTTGAAAAATGGGATATTGGATAATATAATGCTTAGTCAATAGATGACGGATTTGTTCCAAGTCGATTCTGAAGAAAGAAGAAGAAAGAAAGGGAATATGGAGGCTATATGGGAGACTGATGTGTTCTGTAAGCTACAGAGAAGAGACCTCTACCACAACCTGCTTCAATCTCTAAATCTTCTAAAATCTACAGAACTTCAGGTTCACACAAGTAAATCTTCAATTCTTGCCTCCATAAGGTCCATATGTTCACAAGATGCCATTAATCTTTGTTTAAGTAGCTCCAAATTGCACCAATCCAAGTGTAATATGTTCCGAAGGTCCATAGTTACAACTGATTTAAAGTATTAAGCAGCCCCACAAATGTCAATCTCTTTCAGCCCAGAAATTCTTGGTTAACCAATTCGAAAGCCATCGACGTGGGAAGCACCTTAGATGTGAATACCACAACTTTACGATGAATAAATCATTTCGGTTTTAAGAACAGCTGTAAATCAAGAAGATAGGTAAGTCGTCGCAAAAATAAAAATAGAATTAGGATTTTGAAGTTCCACCACCATTTGACCCAAATTTTCGCAGAAATTAATTAGTAGATAAATAAAGAATTCCATAAAATATTTGACCCTATAAAGGAAAATCGTAATCTTGAGAAACTGGAGGAATTCGAACAATACTATCATGTAGAGACCAAATGGAGCAGATGTGAGCTAAAAATGGTACACACATCTGCAACGATGGACTCCGTCAATTTTCCAGACTCGTAACTGTATCAAACCATTAAAGTTAGAGATGACACATGACTAAGTCTGGGAGCACCAAATTTCTCGCGAAAACGATTGTCAATCAAATCAACTTCAAACCGGCTAAGCCTCCATCCATTACATACCCAACAATCTGCAACATTCCAGGTAAAAAATGTCCCAGCCTTGACAGAGACGATAAACGAAGTTATCGTCTGGGAATGGGATAAGATTAGCGTACAATCTAGCTGGGTATGGGAGGTGCAGAGAAACAAAATACAGAAGATTCTCGACACCACATCACCAGCGATTTCGCAATTAGGGCAAAACTAACAGAGATTGAGAGAGACGAAACCGAACGAAGGCGAAAGGAAAAAGAAGAGATATTAGGGTTTTACCCAATAGAAAGTCTCGTGATGTCGACAAGCGCTAGGGTTTTTCCCCATATTTATAGACAATTATAGAGGGATGACAACTTGGGCTTTAAAGCCCAAAATCCATTGAGCCCAATTGATCCATCAGGCCCAATCACCATTAATGGTATTAATGCTAATAACTTATTAGAGAAAATAATTAAGGACATAATTCAATAATTCACCATTAAAATTGAGATTAAATCTAATGCTGAAATTACGAATTTACCATTATCTTCTTATTTAAATTTTCAGTTAAATTCTAAAAATAAAAACTTAATTTATGTAATTTCTAAGAAATAAAAAAATAATAATAATAATAAATAGTATTGAAAAAAAGTCAACAAAAATTGAAGTGATTATTGGAACCAAATATTATTTTATTATGAAACAAATAGGCTTTACAAAACTATAATATGAATGAGAAAACACAAAAAGTCCTCAACAAATGCCGTTGGGGACACGGAACTGAAAGTCAACTTCAGAATCAAGAAGTCAAACGACATTAACCTAATTCCTGTTCTTTCAAACATGTCCCCACAGCTGAAATGGAGAACAGCCTTATCCAGTTTCCAGTGTGAAGCAACAGAGCTAGTTTAGTTATAACTTCTAATTTTCATGTCTAAAACCTTAAACTTCCCTACTGCTTTATGCTAACTACTTTTAACTCCTGTACATTTCTGGGTTTGAGACCGGGACTTCGCGAATGGACGATCGCCACTGCAATCGAGAAACATTGCAGAGACGATAGTTTCGATTGAAAATGAACAAAGTACAAGCCGTCGCGGATGTTCACCATCCTCAATGTTGGAGGACCATTCTCACAACCCTGAAACACGACAATTGCTACGTTACGAGAATGATTCAGAATTCGGAGTCGTGCAAAAAGAAGTAAACTAATAAAGTTAGAGCAGCTTTCGTGCTCGAATTAGCAGCAA
Organism: Cucurbita pepo subsp. pepo; assembly: GCF_002806865.2. Lineage (NCBI taxonomy): Eukaryota > Viridiplantae > Streptophyta > Magnoliopsida > Cucurbitales > Cucurbitaceae > Cucurbita > Cucurbita pepo. Next base: position 11,995,270 of record NC_036640.1, read on the forward strand.
GACACAAAGGGGGAGTGTATGTATACCTTAGCATGTATGTTAAATGCCCTGCATTCTTGCACGTCTGCTTGGCGAGAAGTATTATCGTTGACGGATTGGCCTTCAAGTACCGTTAGAGGGCATCCGATGTCCCAACCACCACAATCACAGAGTCCATTCGATCTCCATCGTTCCATGAGAGTGGAAGGACCACCGTTCCTTGTTCTAGGCCCGCCATGGAGACCAGCAGGAATAAGAACATTCATGCTCGTCGAACATTTTGCGCTGTTTCGCATACAACAGTCAGCCTGTATTGTTTGTTTGGCCTCGACCCGTTGGAGGAACTTTAAACCCCAACCTCCAACTCGGCTGCCACGATCTTCCGGAAGATGGTCTCTCACGACAACAGCAGCCAATTCAAGATTCGGAGGAAGGCTACGAGCACAAATTAAGTCATCGGAGCTGTTGCGTTTATTCGAGTATGGTTCCCAAGGACAAGAATCCTTCAAGACACTAGATCTATTCTGTTTAGATGAGTTACTTGTCCTAAATACTTCAGCCACCTTTCTTGGAAACACCTTATTCTTTTTAAAAATGGTGTTTGAAGCATTCGTCTCTACGTCAGAATTTTCGATACCACCAAACAACACGAATTCAGTATCCACAACTCTTGAATTATTCGGACAGACACTATAAGAAGACGACACCGTCATCTTGCCAACAATACGGGGTCTGGTATTCCTAACCTCGTGATCCTTTAGACCACTCTTTGTCGAACGAAACAAATAAACATAGTCCAATGCGTTATTATCAGCTGACACGACCTTCGACGAGTCGGCCACATAGACCTCCTTCTCATCATCTACAGAGAAAACGAAGTGAGGGCTTCCTTCCTTCCATGTGAACTGAAGCATACCTTGGCAAAGCGGTGTGGACGCTGAACCCGAAGAAGACTGATCAGAACATAAAGAATTCCTGCTCGGTGTGGAGAAAAACCTCTCGTTTGCTGTATCAGATCCATCTCGATGGCTTCCCTTCGTCGGTTCTGCATTTTCTAGCTTCTTCAATGAAGATATATCCACACCATTGGGAGAGTCTATAAATTTGCTGCCTGCGAAGCCTTCGACATCATTCACGTCCATTCTTACGAAACTCGAAGTTTCCTCTTTGATACCGAGTTGATGCAATAAAGGACTCTTCAATATGTTGATCATGCTCTTACTTCCCATAATTGAACCAACAAACCACAGTTTACTCGAGCTTATGACCGTGTTGCCATCCTCCCCAGTTGAAGGGCACGCGATAACGAACCTTTCCAAACCATCCATCCCTCTCATCCGTAATTTACTCGTACTCAAGCTTTCAGTCAAAGCAGCACCAGTCTTCACAGAGCTTGAGTTTATAGAATCGTTACAACGTACAGGCTTCGATGCACTAATCTGAATCAAATCCAAGCATCGTCGAAGATATTTCTCATCTATCGTCACCATATACTTCGGAACCTTATAGTCTAACTCTATATTACAGTTAAAACCCGAATCACGAGCATAGTTTTTACTGATTCGGTATTGCTTAGACTTCAAATACAATGCATGAGGCAGCATTACCTTCTGATTCAATCCTCTTGATATTGAGTACTTCGACAGATCCAAATCACCATTTTCTAACAACTCCTCGTCGTTGTTTCTGTCACGGAAAGAACCGATTTCTCTTTGCCGATCTTTCCGAGCATCGGTAGATGTTTGTTCCATATCCTATTTGAGTAAATTAAGGATCATAAATGGCTGAAAAACTGCTCACTGATCTCTCTCTCTGTTCAAATCACATATTTCTTCAACACCTATACACAAAGATTGGAAGTATACTCATAAGATCATAAGATCAAGAACACAATCTGAATGCGAAGAACATTAGATATCAATTCCTAAAAACAGCAACAACTCCAAGGAGGTGGAACTTTCATCCTCCCTCTCGTCCTCCATAATCAATCATTTCAAGCTTTTTGAAGCTGAAACAAACCTGCCCTGAATCTCCTAAATCAGAAACTTACTCAAATACACGAAGAATCAAGCGAGAAATCGCCATCAAGCTTAAGAACAGCTTCCGATTGATACCAGAAGGTGGGAGAAAGTGAAGGAAAACAAGGAAGAAGGAAAAATAGCTACAACCCCAGAAAGGAAATCAGGGGTATAAAGGCTAAACATGATTAAGAGTGATAAACCCACAATCCAAAACACAAAACACAAAGTTTATACAGAAAGTAAGCTCAATAAACAAGTACAAAACAAAGAAAAGAATAGTAGTTTAATAATAAGAACAAGAAGAACAGTGACAATAATAATAAACAGGGGAAAGAGCAGCTTTTACTATCTTGCCTCAAGAAATGGATCCAAGGAGGAGCAAAATATGAGTCGAGTCAAAGAAGCAGAGACAAGGAGACAGACCCACAAGAGAGGAATCGCCTTAATCGCCTCTGAAATCCTCTAAGCCTCGGAGTTTGAGCATATATTCGGTGAAGGAGAGAAAGAAAAAGAGGGCAGTAGAAAGGTGAATTGGTTAGTGGGTGGGGAGAATAAATTAGTGTCAAAAAAACAGAACAAAGCCAAGGTCGCACATGGAAAAGCAGGATAAGCTTTATGACCCAAACACTAAAACGGGCAACGATGATAATGCGTGGCTGCTGCGAACTGCAAAAACGAGAAATGGCAGCAGGAAGATCAATGAACAGAAACTGCGGTGCTTAAAGGTCCCACCGCCATGGCTAAAACGCGGAGAAATCTTTCATTTTCAGAGGCGACCCAGTTGATTCATCAGCTTGGAGAGGGATTGTAAAGAAAAAAAATGGGGGTTTGTGAGCTGGTGCGCATACAAACCCCACTGTGTGTGTCACATGGAGCCCACAACGCGCATTGTTCTTTGGAACAGGGGATTTGGGACGAACAGTTTCCTTTCGAGGGTGGAAAGTGGGGAATTGGGGTTTACGATTCTCTAATTCATCTTCTTTCCCTGCTCCGAATCTTTCTTCCGTCTAGTTTTTTTCCCCCAAATTGTTTTCTAAGAACATGAATCAAAATAAATTGTGGATTAAATTAAAGTTCAAATTTATAATTAATAATTAATAATTTTTTTTATTTTTTTTCAAATGATCCATTAAATATAAATTTACTAGACTAACCACACATCAATATAAGCAATTTCATAAATGTTTTTTTTTTTTGTGAAATCCTCTCCCGGAGGGTGGAACCAAACATTCCCTATAATAATGTGGAAACCTCTCTCTAACAAACACGCTTTAAAACCGTGAGATTAACAGTGATACGTAATGGGTCAAAGTGGACAATATGTGTTAGTTGTGGGTTTATACTATTGCAAATGGTATTAGAACTAGATATCAGGCGGTGTGTCAACAAAGATACTCGCTCCTAAAGGAAGTGAATTGTAATATCCCACATCAATTGGAGAGAGGAACTCACTGGCTCTTAAAGGGGATGGATTGTGATATCCTACGTCAGTTAAAGAGAAAAACAAAACATTTATTACAAAGGTACGAAAATGGTTAAAGTAGACAATATCGGCTACTGTAAGACTGACAACGATACATAACGAGTTATAGCGTACACAGAATGAGTTAAATAAATTGAATTTATAGTAAGTTTTAATTAGTTTGGTCCAATTATAAATATATTAAAATAATCAAATAGTAATTAATTAGTTTTAATATACAAAATAATGTTTTTTTTTTTTTTTTTGTTCGTCCTTAGTTTGAAAATTTGATTAAAAAAAGTTTTTATGCATGTGAAGGAGAGAGAAAATAGAGTTATTTTGTTTTAACTTTAAATATTTTCATTTTTTTTTCAAAGATATTATTAGAATACTTGAAAATATATTTTCTATTATTATAAATAACGTACGTGATATTATTACAACTATATAAAATATTAAAATCATAAATAATTTAATATAAAATGATAACTTATTCAAGAAAAATCAATATTCCTTTGGATTTTAATTTTAATTTCATTTTTATATATTTTAAAGTTTCATTTTAACTTATTATGATTTAGTCAACCTTCATAAACTATACTCTTATCTTATTAAATAGATGACATTTTTTTTATAAATAATTATGAATTAAAAAGTTGGTCTCTTATTAAATAATTATGAATTTCACGTCGAATTTATAATTTGATTTTAAAATATTATATTTTATATCTCAATTTGCAAATTTGTCATTTAAAAATCGAATTACTTATTTATTATTATAGCTGGTTTCAATTATTCTGCGCTGAACTGTAAAAGGCAAAATATTAAAATAATTTCTCACCGAACATTCTTCGATTTTTTTATTTTATAAATAATTTAATATTTTTATTAACTATTATTATATTTTTTAAAAATAGAGGTAGTTTGGGCTTAGTTAAGTCACAGTCTGTCAGTTTAGCCTTAAGGTACGGAGACTTTTCATTGGACAAATTAACAAATAAAAATATATCTTAATTTTATTACGTCACAAATATTAATGCATTTTTTTCTTAATTATTTGATATTTTCAAAATTAATTAAAAAAAAAATGCAATATTTGCCATTTAAGGCTCATATAAATTATAATCGAGTAATTGTTATTAATTTCTTCTCTTTCATTATCACTCCCTTTATTTAAACAAAGTCATAATAATAACATAATTGAGAATCTTTTTATTCTTTACTATGTCATTCTAAAATTATTCCTCATTTAATATTTAGATAGAAATTAGAATTTTTGTCGCTTTTCCATGTTTGAATTAATTAAATTCAAATAAATAAATAGAATATTAATTAATTAGTTAAACAATGGTATTTAATTACATGACGATAATTAGACAATTTATTTTTAAAATATCTAAATTATTGTTTTAAAATATATAAACGACTCGTGGTCACGTGATTGCTTTATGAATTAAATGCGTTTGAACTTTTTAATTAAATTACTACTCAATTGATTTGTAGACTTTGAATAATAATAATAATGAAAAAAATGATGTGCGTTAAAAAGTTTTCAATAAAATCTCCTTCTTTATCTGTGGTTTCATTATTAAAATTGTTAGATATCAAAATCACAATGTGAAAATACACAACTCTCCTTTCGTTTATTTTATTCAGTAAATTAGGCCACGTGGATTTTCATGTAATTAAAATAATAATAATAATTTGCCACGTAAGATAATTGGTATTACTTAGGTCATAAATAAAGAGTAAAAAGATTAATTGGTAGATGACGTGGATTTAAATGTCACACATGCATCTATTAAAATTCGTTGAATGCTTGCATTGTGCTTACTTGTAGTAAACGCCTACTCAACTTTTTTTTTTTAATTTTTTTAATTTTTTTTTTTATTCACTTAGATCTACATGTAAGTTATCACCGACATGCCGTTCCCAATCAATCTCTATAATCGTTTCTCTTCCATGTTGGACTAGCAACAATTTGATGTTATCGTCATCGTCTCACCATTCATTATCCTCTTTTAGCTAACATTAATTCTTCACCGTCGATATAGTTATGTTAGTTACTCATAGCTTCTAGGAGTAAAGACTATCCCTACGAACGAACACGAGTCATTTTAGTTTGATTTGTCTTCTTCACTCACATATATCGTAGGAAAATTCACCGGAGGTCACTCAATATAAGATTGCTCAAAAAATTGCCCCACCACCAAACCACCCTCCATTGAAAAAAAAAATGGACTGAAATGATATAATTGATTAGAGAGAGAAACGAGTGTCAGTGAAGACGCTAGACATCGAAGGGGTAGATTGTAAGATCCCACATAAATTGGAGAGAGAAACGAGTGCTGAGTGTCACGGTCATGTTCGTCCAAACCCTTTATGTATTTTCATATTCTAGTATTTTACTTTTGTATTTCTAGGAAGTATGACGTTTCAGAAATATCATGTATAGGTCTGTCAGACATGAAATGCCTCAGAATGTACTATAGGGGGATACGACTAGTTGTCAACTTCTCCCTACCCAAGGTTATATCATGTGAGCCGTTGTTATTTATCTCTTGCTTGCTTATATAACGTCTCTTTCAAAAATCTCTCTTTCGAAAATCTCTCTCTGCCTTCGTTTTCTAAAACTTTCTCTTAAAATCGAGGCTAGAGGCTCGAGCATACGTCGTTTGGCCGTAGGCGACGCAAGAACGAATTGGCTTATCTTACTTGTCGTTGGAAAGTGAGTGCCGCACAATCGCAAATCCGCTGCCATCAAAAGTGCGATTGTGACACCGAGGACGTCGACTCGTTTGAGAAGGGAACTAAGCATTCTTTATGAATGTGTGAAAACTTTTTTATAAAAGACGCGTTTAAAAACCGACAATATCTAGTAGCGGTAGGTTCGAGGTATTACAATGATAATATTAAAATAATAATTAAAAACGCCACTAGCCGTTGAAAGACAAAAGGGCAAATTTTTGTTGTTTTGCACCACATTACCTAACTTCTTCACATGCATCCTATTTTCAAACCATTTTGGCCATCTACCTACTCCTTTTTCTATTTTACTCCACATTATTCAACCTTCTTTTGTCTTCTTAAGCTTATTTACTTGGGCCCGTGTACTTGGGATAAGACCGTTTGTTTCTCGTTTTGGCTAGTAGTCGTGATCTGGTGTTATACTCGATTGTGAAAAAATCGTCTTAGATTAGGTTTGATTTGTTCGTGATTTTGAAGAAACGTGTTTTGTTGTTTTTTAACGACTATGATTGAACTACATTATTATTAAAAAGTTATAATTTTTCTATATAATTAAAAGAAATAAATAAATAGGTAAAAATGAGAATATGAAATTATTAAATAAACATATCAATATTAAAATTACATATACTCAATTTAATATTTTAAATATTCACGGATCTTCAATTTAAATAAATTAAATTATTTTTTTTTTAAACTTGGAACATTCGTTTATTAATTAATTTATATATTATATAGTTTTATTCATTGACTATATTATACGTTCATTTTCAATAATTTAATATGTAAGACGTGTGAAGAGTTGTGACGTTTATTTATTAGAAGAATCGACATCATTAATGAAGTATAAAATGCATCATGATTTTATATTAAACTTGATAGATGCAGCTATCTAAAAAACATAGGTCTAGTAGAATAGGGTCAATGTTCATAAATGATAAAGGATGAGTGATGCTGACCTTTTGAAGACGATTTCGTACGTGACTGATGAAGATAAAGCATAAGCATTAACAGTTCATAAAAGTATCCTACATCGATAGAGACGTGATTGCAAGTTGGAATTAAAGGTGAAAGTAGACTTGACTAAATTCCACGACTTGTCGAAAGGAAACAAAATATGACTATTTAGACTGTGATCGAGATTTTATATATATTTTACTCAAAAAATCACATAACTACGAGAAGGGTTGGTTCAAAAAATAATCACGCACGTTCTTAGCAACAAGATTTCTAGAAGAGACGGACAGAAGTCCCTTTGTCAAAATTTAGTATAGCTCTACGTTCTTAGTTCCGGTTTGCTATCTATTCCGAAAAATAAAAAAAATTAAACTATATTTAATATAAATGTGAATAATTAATTTAGTAATATGAAAACTTAAATATATATTATAAAAAAAATAAATCGACAAAATCTGAGTAGACTCAGTCACCAATTGGGCTGCTTATGGGCTGCGCATAATAGAAGCCCAATGGGCCAGGCAGAAGGGAGTCCGGCCCATATAAGCCAAGCTTTGAAAATCCCTAGTATCAGCTAACAGGCGCTCTTTTTTACCCCCGATCTCTCTCTCCCGCTCATCTTCCTCTCGCGCTGCTGGTTGCTGACTGGCTAGCAGTGCTGTCCGCTGTCTTTGAAAATCCTGCTCCGCCACTACTGCACTCATAAGCCCTAGCTCTCCGATAAAATGAACTGCTCCAGTAAGTTCTCCTGTCTCTAATTCCTGGTAATTCCTCCTGCTGTTCTTTCGTTTTGTGTTGATTTCTGTTACTGGTATCTTGTGCTGCTCTACAGTTTCCGGTGAGATTCCGGAAGAGCCAGTTGTCTCCAAGAATTCTGGACTACTCTTCGAGAAGCGTTTAATCGAGAGGCACATTTCTGTATGCTTGCTTTTTTCTTTTCCCTCCCACTTGACTCTTTTCTCCATGCCTTTTTAGGGTTTTTGCTTCACTCTGCGTAATGGAAATCTGGTTTTCGGTCTTTATTTGGCTCATGGAGTTATATTTTCGGGAATCATGGGGTTCAAGGGTGCTTTATCCATTTTTTTTCCTTACTTTTGAAAAGATTTTTATATTTTAATCGAGGTGTTTTCTCGCAGCTGAGAATTCTGAAACTTAGAGTCATTTCAGTTTGTTTTTCCCAAGTCGGATTTTTTTATCCGCACCTTCAATGATTTTTTTAAAATCTTATAATGTCAGACGACCAAAAATTTAGTCTCAGAAAGGAAAGCGTACTTCCATATCTTTTTGTAGTACGTTTCTTACCTGACTTTTCAAATTTTCTATAAGGAAGTTAAACAGGACTTTTCCAATTTTTCATAGGTTATTGTTTTGTTAGGTACATTTTCAAAATTGAAGCCATGTTTTGAGAACTTAAAAATGTAGTTTATAGAAACTGGTTAGTTACTGTTTTTAGAATTTGGGTGAAAATTCAAATGTTTACCAAGAGAAAACTAGAAACATTGTGGAAATTGTGAGAAAATAAGTACAATTTCGAAAAACAAAAAACCGAATGATTATCAAATGGGGCCTTAGTTTTTGCGCTTTACATGTAACAGGGGAAAAAATAGGGGTAGCGATTTTACACGTCGTACTCTGACCATGTAAAATAAATCCTTCTCTGCCTGGTATTATCTTCAGATTTGGTCAAATAATTTTATTTCATACAGTATAAATGATTTTTAGTGCTTTTCTTTGCTCCACTCTAATACTACCTTGAGTTTCATGGGATTTAGTCGAAGGGATTTGATTTAAAATTTTGCAACTTTTTCTTGCTTTTGTTTGTATATGTTTAGAATTATTTTTCAACAAACTAAATATTGCGTTTGATTAGTGTAAATTGTTTGTATTGCATCTCCAGGACTATGGGAAATGCCCTGTTACTGGTGAACCGCTTTCCATCGATGACATGGTTCCAATTAAAACTGGAAAGGTATGGAAATATCTCTGATTCTGTTTAGTTAAATTCTAAATTCTTTGGGCCTTCTTCATTTCTCTGTAAAACACGCGTGTGCAATGTTACATGTTAGTATAGATTTGGAGAAAGTGTCTGAATTAGAACGTCAAGTGGTCTGTTATGTACCTAGCTCTATTTCATGAAGTTGAAAAATGCTGGGATTAAAGGCTAGAGACATCCTAGTACATTTCCATCTGAATATTTTCTTCTTTTTCTTTTTTTCCCCCTTCTTTAACTTCCCTCTTGTTCATTAATTTTTGTGCAGATAGTCAAGCCCAGGCAAGCTGCTAGCATCCCTGGAATGCTTGGAATGTTCCAGAATGTATGGAATTATGCTCTGTAATCTATTTTATCGCTGTAGTTGTACTTTTGATCAATAGCTTTGACGCTCTTGTGCTCCTGGAAGATTCAATTTTCTTCATTAATGTGCTTCGTTGGATGTTTTGTTTAGCTTCAATTGTATTATCATGTATATAGCAGTACATTATTATGTGATTTATTTTTTAGTAAGTTATGCTTTCCCAATTTATCGGGTAAGCATGGAGTTCTATATAATGAGAAGTATATGATTGTTTATAATGTTTATTTTCAAGTTTTTTATCTTTATCAGACTACCATATTATATCCTTAGTTACCGTGTCCCTTTTTAAGGGTAAGAATCAATTTCAGTATGCAATTGCAAAAAAGAAAAAAAGGGGACTAAGCCCCTACCCAAGGGGTTGTTATTAAACCTCTCTAATCACCGTCCAAGGGAGTCACTGGTACTTAATCACCATCCTTCAAGCTTAAGTGTCAGACCATTGTTGGGTGTTCATGTTGACATTTTGGTCGCTAAGCTATTTACATGTATTGTATGAAGTGTTTAATTTGTATCCTTTTATGAAAACTATGTTGAAATTTAAGCTATCTTATGTTTTAAGTTCGAGGATGTGCTTCATCATTGTTGTTCCTATCAGATATATGGGTCTAACACAAAATGGATTTTACTTATTTCTTTTCTTAAATCATGCTATTTACATATATTGTGTTTTTTTTTTAATCAACGCTGAAAAATATAATTTTCTCTAAGGATAGGAATGGGATGTTTTAGTGCTGTCCAATTTTGCGTTAGAGCAACAGCTGCATACAGCTAGACAGGAGCTTAGTCACGCCTTGTATCAGGTATATCTTTTTTATTTTATTTTTATTAATTCCCAATTTCTAAGGGTGTAAAGCACAAATTTTCAGTTTTTTTTTTTTTAATCTTTGCTCCATGGTCCATCCATGACCATATCGTATATTTTTGTTGCACGATTTTGCTAATTGAATTTTTTGGGGCTATTGTATATCTTTGTACTTTATGGTTGACTTCTGTAATCCAACAATGTTTTGCAAGCCATATATTGAATGTATTTATGTTTTGCTATGTAGTGAAGTCATGGTGAGGTGACGAGTTTCATAAGTCTAACTATTGATTTAATATATATTTTTTCTTCCAGCATGATGCTGCATGTCGTGTGATTGCAAGACTTAAAAAGGAACGCGATGAGGCTAGGTCATTACTTGCTCAGGCCGAGAGGCAGATGCCGTTGTCATCAACTCCAGTTTCATCTAATGCTGCTGTCAGTGTTAATGGGAAAAGAGGTTTGTCCATTCAATCATCCATGAACATGGATTTTCATCAATATTCTGGCTCTGATTTGAGTTCTTTTTATATTTTTCCAGTTAATGAGGATGAAGAATTGGGTCCTGATGGCAAGAAGATACGTCGAGGAATATCTGCCACTGTTATCTCTGAGCTCACAGATTGTAATGCTGCTCTATCACAACAAAGGAAGAAGCGGCAGGTATTTTGATGATAATAAAAATTATTTAAATCTTATTATTTCCTATTAAATAAAAGGGTTATCGTTGAATGGATGATGTGAATGTTTTATGATATCAGGGACAGGGTTTCCTGATAAATGTGTATTAACTCGTTGATTGATTCTTTTATCTCAGATACCTCCTACGTTGGTTCCTGTTGAGGCTCTAGAAAGTTACACCCAGATTTCTAGCCATCCACTTCATAAAACAAGCAAACCAGGCATTATATCTCTTGACATCCATCATGAGAAGGTATCATTTTAAAGTGCATCAACCTATATTACTCTAATAAATATGCTCGTATAAGTATTATGTGGCCTTCATTAAAACAATTCTTTGAAATCATACTTGCGTGTGTGATTAACCATTTTATTCAATTTGACCAATGGGCTCTTTTCGGAATAAAGAATGAGGTGGTTTTGTATTAAACATATGTTTCACGGTTCATTCCTTAAGCCATAAAATGATAGTAGTTCAAATATTTAGAAGGATTCATCCATGTTTTCCCCTTCTTTTTGATGAAAAATGCAACTATTTAATTTTAAGTGGAATAAGTAATGTAGTTTTAAGCTTAGCGATCATGTCCAAATGCCTTGGAAATAAACCAAAGCATTAATAACTTATAAGGTGAGTTTATTTCTATTATTCATGTCATTAATCCAACGTTGTATTATGAACTAAAGCATGAATACTAGTAAGCTATTTTATAGAGTTCTGCATAATACTTCAGCCTCGTCTTATAAATCTTCTACAATACATTGTTTATCTTGATGTGATATTGACTATATGTCGACATGATGGTGAATTGCAGGTCGACTTTCTTTCTAAATGAATATTTCTGTTGCTAATAATAGTGCACAAATTTACTTCTCAGTCGAGGAATTTTCTTTTCCTGGTTTTAGGATGTCATTGCGACTGGAGGGCTGGACACAAATGCTGTTATTTTTGACAGATCATCTGGGGAGATTTTATCTACACTAAGTGGCCATTCAAAGAAGGTTTCTTTGCTGGATTGTAGCATTCAAGTGCTGGAGCTATGTAATATTAATATTCTTTGCTAATTGGAATGTTGAACACTGTTTGTCTAGGTAACAAGTGTCAAATTTGTGGCCCGAGATGATTTATTCTTGACTGGTTCAGCTGACAAGGTTAGTTTTTCTTGTTATGGTTATGATGAAAATATTTCCTATTTTGAATGTATACTTAAAACTTTGTATTTGTGACTTCTGAGGCTTCCATGTAACTTCTGAAGATCATATTTCTTCTTTGGCTGAGCGTGTAGTCAATGGCTAACCAAATGAAATTAATTACTGAAATAGAAATGAACTGCTCTTGTCCTTTAATTCCCAGAACCGAAGTACTAAGTGCTAGGTTTATTAATTTAAACATATAAATGAATTGCTTCTCCTTTGGTTTATAAATTTTTGGTTCTGAGTTTAGGCTTTAGGTTTCATTTACCTTGGCTTCATGAACGTAGTTATTTCAACTAAAACAGGAATGATCATACCATAACATTTGAATTGTTTTGATATTTTTCCAATCTAAACTCAACTATTTTTCTGACTGCATTTGAGAATAGTATTAAACGCCTTCTCCTAATTGTTCAGACTGTTCGTGTGTGGCAACAATCTGATGATGGGAACTACAATTGTAGGCACATTTTAAAGGATCATACAGCTGAGGTAAGCTGATTTAATTCAATGACCATTATTGATTATCATTGCTGGTTATAGCTGAAAGCTAGGTTAAACAACTCAGCTAAGTTGTATTGTCTCAATTGCTAAGAATCTGATAACAATCTATAGAACCAAAGAATTATATAATAGGAGCAAGTCAGTTCTGATTTTGTGACTCAATTTCATGCGTTAACGTACGGTAAAGGAGTGTCAACTTTCAAAATCTTACAGGTCCAAGCGGTTACCGTCCATGCTACCAATAACTTCTTTGTCACTGCCTCCCTTGATAACACATGGTGTTTTTATGAGCTTGCTTCAGGATTATGCCTGACCCAGGTTAGTAAGATGCTCAATTTTTCATTAGTGTATATTTGTTTACTCTGAGATAGACGGTCTTGAATGCGTTGTGATATACTTTTAGTTGACTGCATGTTTTATGTTCCACAGTGTTATGTATACACTCCAGGTGCTAGGCGGCCTTTTACGTTTTGTTTTCCAAAGATTGATGACTAAGGGTTGATATATTTCCAAATATATGATACAACTGTCAATTGGTTATGATAGGTCAAGGTTTTTGGATTTGATATCACATGAACAATTCCTCAATATTGAAGAGTGGTTAGTAGGTCATAGGGTCAAAGTACATTTTCCTCAGACTTGATGCTCCACATTTAACCCTCTCTAAACAGCGATTACTCGAAGAAAAATATTGTTATCGAATTGATTAAACTACTGAGGTTGAGAAGTGCTGCGCTGCTGCCCCACACATTGTGAATAAGTTTGTGTTTGCCTTTCACCAACTTAACAAGTTTGAATAGTTGTAGGGTCCGGAAGTAGTCTCATTTCATTGGAAAATGCAAGGAGCCTTGTGTCTTGGAAGTATTGAAAAAAATACATGAAATGAACTTTCCCATGTTAAGCACATGCTAGTTTCTTTTCTTGGAAAATGCAAGGAGCCTAGTGTTTTGCAGTTACGTGATGATGTAAAATTTTGGTGTAGTTAAAAAAGTTCGCCCATTTAGATTTTTGTGACCTGTTTGGTAGCTCGGCTGGAATTGATATATAGAAGTTTTATCAATCTTATCCTCTGCAGGTTACAGAGGCTTCAGAAACGGAGGGCTACACATCTGCAGCCTTTCATCCTGATGGTCTCATCCTTGGAACAGGCACGTCAGAGGCTCTTGTTAAAATTTGGGATGTAAAAAGTCAGGTGTGAGATTCTCTAGCCTCGCATGATATATCCCCATATCCCTAAATTTGTTCACTAATTTCTTTAATGCTTTTGCTTACAGAAAAATGTGGCCAGATTTGATGGACACGTTGGGCCAGTAACTGCAATATCTTTTTCTGAAAACGGCTACTTCCTAGCGGTATGTGTTAATTGGATGCAGTTAAAGGTTTAACTTAGACATGATTGAAACTAATATAAATCTAAACTGCACAGACTGCAGCTCATGATGGAGTAAAGCTGTGGGATCTTCGAAAATTGAAGAACTTTCGTACATTTTCACCTTATGATTCAGAAACTCCAACAAACTCTGGTACGTTTCTTTCTGTAGGTGCTGGTTGATGTAACATTTTACAACTTTCTATAGTATATGTTCTGTCAGTTCTACAAATAGGAAGATAGTGTTTTACGTTTAGTCATGTCTTGTTTGTGGGAATAACTGAACATCTGTTTCTGGTTCTGCAGTGGAATTTGATCATAGTGGATCTTACCTTGCGATTGCTGGCTCAGATTTAAGGTAAGCGTTTGGTCCTTGAAATCGTTTCTAACCTTCCGTCTAATAGAAATCAGTATTCAATTTATTCATCACTTATTTTCAGTTCTTAGTAGTTTCTACAAAGTCTAACAACGAGGGTTGCTTGAACTCGCAGGGTTTACCAAGTTGCTAGTGTGAAATCTGAATGGAATTGTATCAAAACTATTCCAGATTTGTCTGGCACAGGTACCGTATCCTTCTCTCACATGTGCGCACATGTATATATTTTATAAAGATAGCACATTCATAAAATGGGTTAGATACTTTACTAACTGCACAGAGAAAGCATTTACGATTCATGCGGATTATTGTGAGTAGTCCAAAAATTCTGTTGATGAGAATTCCGGTTCTACTCGATTTCAGGTAAAGCAACTTGTCTCAAATTTGGTCCAGATGCAAAATACTTGGCAGTTGGGTCCATGGATCGAAATCTTCGAATTTTCGGTGTGCCTGGGGAAGATGGCTCGATGGAAGCATAAGTTACATCCAGATTTGAAAACTCTGAAAAAGATGAACGCTAGCTTCCCATTATATTTGCACGATTACAGGTATGATTCATGGTATTAAAAACGGAGTCTGAAGCAGAGGCATCTTTAAAAGGATCTCCAGCAAAGTTGAGAGTTATACATCCACAGATCAACAAGTTGAGCGCATTATTCTCACCAAATTTTTTGTGTTGTTTGAACTAATCAGGTTTGATTCTGATTTCTATGCAATTAGAGTAAAAAGATTATGTAGCCTGTCTCAACTGCATGTAGCTGTATAACTGTTAATATACGATGACATTTCTCATTCACCGTTTAGTTGTATTTTGATAGTGGAAAAACTTTAATAGATTCATCTTTCTTATTCACCTTATTATTATTAATTGATTATGATCATAAGATGTTATAAATATGTCCTTAGAATAATGACTCCCTTCCAATCCTACACTGAAATTGTATGTAGGAACTGCCAGAGTAAGACATTAATTTTCCAGAACCAATGTGCTTCTTACAAAGTAAAAAACTACAGACATTTGAAATTAAAATATGGAAGAAAAAAAAAGAATATTGGAGAAGGAAAAATACTGTTTATAGCCAATAACTCAAACATTACACAAACTGCAAACCATCCCATCCTTGTCATGAAAGATATTGCGAAGCATGAGCAAAACCCCATAGCTGCATTAACCCAAATTACACAAACATAAGCAAAAGATGGAATGCAGGCATAGACACATTATCACCAAAAAACAACTTACGAAACGGGTTTACATCGTAAATGCAAGGTTATAAAAGTATGAACAGTAGATAAAATTCTTTCCAGGATTGGAATTTACCTCAACATTCTTCAACTCAAACTCCTGGCTGTGCGCTAAGCACGAGTTACCAAACGTCTCACATGGTCCACTGGTTCCATTCAACCTTTTTTTAAAAAACAAACAGAAGATTTGGCCATTGATGGAAGTAGTACATTGCAGTTGACAAAGGAGTAGTAGATTAGGAAAGAAATACTAACAGATCTTCTTCCAGACGTAATGCGAAGTTACTGCCACCACCAAGTGCTAGTAAATCATCCATACACATGTAGAAATAGCGGTTCGCTCCTATTCATATTTCCAAATCAGTCAAGAAAAAATTGAAGAGGAAAGGAGTTCCTTCATTCCTTCACTCTTTTCTATCAATGCAAGAGATTGCTTTGTTTCCCAGATCAGTTACATGGGAGTTAATCTTGTTGGTATTACATCCAAATATACAACTTCTTTGGGCATATATAATACAAGTCACAGGCAACCTTCACATCGGTTTCATTAGAAGGATATGCCTACGCTATCACTATTCTTTCGTTCTTGCAAAATTAGTCGTGATTAATACGAAACTTCGACTTTCGAAAATGATCAAATTCACTAGAAACTATAGGGGCTTAACAAACTGACAGTCAAGCATATTGGTGGCGAAGGATACACAACCAAAGAGTATGAAAGTAAAAGAGATTGCAACTAAGAAGGAAAAAAACAACTTACCAGTTGGTCTGAAGAGCTGTGGTTCACCATACATGGTGGTAAAGACGAAAGTTTGATTTGTTCCCTAACACAATACAGTCATGTTTTAAACACCAAAACAAAAGAAAATGAGGCACGGAGTGGAAATTAGCATCCTCAGAGGGCGAGAATTCAACTAACTTGATATTTTCTCTTAGCAGTAGGCTTCAATGGAGAATCTAGAAGACCACCAAACACGGCACCTTGTCGATCGCCAACAACCTACAGAGCGAGCACAGGGAACACAACTCCATTATAGAACAAACATGAAGTTCTGCACTGATCTAGCTTTTTGATAAGATTAAAATCTGGGACATGGAGGAGTCATATAATCAACATACCAGCAAACAAGGACCAGAAAGTTCACTACTCTTGCGGATGAGCGTTCGGAGAGATATGCCATGTCTCAATGTACTGCCCTTCATTAGAAAGAAACTCAAGTTAAGGTCATAATGCATCCCTACCATCTCCTATAGAGCAACATTTCCAATAAGTTACCTATATAGCAAGATCCATTGGCGCCCTTTCACAATGTTAGGAAGACATTGTACCAGGAAACCATAGGTGTCAATGGACATTAGAACAGAATCAACCGAAGAATTTTGCACAGACTTCTCCGGACTAGGTCGGCGAGCTACGTCTTCAAATACTTCAGAACTATTAGTACTCCTTCCGGAGAAAGAGTCATCAAAATCTTCCTCATTGTCTCGACTGCATTCCTTATTTTCTACCTCAAAAATTGAGGTTCCCTTAGTTCCACAAGCTGTGCTATACTCGTCGTCCAAAGGTTCTAGAGGATCAAAATTGACAGGATCATATGGCACAGGGCGAGGCTGTTGTGGCCTGTAATGGTTCTGGGGTTGGCCTGATTTGGGTCCTTCAAAGCCTGCGAATGGGATAATATAGGAAAAGTAGGAAGACAAAGCCTTTCCTCCTTTAGAGAATGACCTGACCTACACATCGCAACAAACAGCATTGTAAAAACCAACTTAGAATACAGAGAAAGGAGAATGGAATCCAACCCCACATTGCCATACAACCAAGTTAAATCGAATGCCAAAAGTTTCCCATAGACCCAAAACTCCAACCCTTGACATGTCAATCTCAATCAGTACCAACGCAAGAACAAAACAGAACTATCAAAACAAAATTGGGCAAAACACATTGGCACCCAAATCTGGAAAAACCCCATCAACATTAAGATAACAAACAGATCGGCAATGGCGGCAAGTTCATGAAGCTAAAAGTACATCAGCGAAGTAGATTACAACAGAGGAAATGAGAATATTACGGGAGAAGGATCGTCGTCAAGTGAAGTTAAGGAATGAGAAGCGGAATCTGGGGAATCGGCTAAAAGACGGGAAAGGCTCTCCGTAACTTTCTCTTTGAAGGCGAACATGGGTGAGAGTGATGAAAGAAGAGAGAGAGAAAGAGAGAGATTAGTGTTCCGTCGAGGGATCTGCTACCTTTAGCTTCAATTTTCGAATCCACTTTGGGAACAGAGATCGGAAGAGAAGAAGCAGAGGTGTCGGCGGAGAGAAATTGGAAAGAACGGCGGTAGAGTGAGAAATGTGAAGGTAAATATAAAAAAATTAAATTAAATAAAATAAGAAAAAGAAACTGAGTGTGAACAGAAAAGCGATTTTTTCCTTTTTTTTAAAACAGAAAAAGATAAAGGGAAAAAAAACTAAGTTAGCTAAAATTTAGAAGCAGTCCAATTCAACCATAATTACGTGTTGCCCCTTCTTTGGTTCTTTCACAACTAGACCATTATCCCTACCTAAAGACTCCTCCGACATCAATGTACTCCGGTAAAACCTCTATTTGAGGGATCCCTTGTATTTAAGAACACATAGAGGACTCCTTTCCTTAGGAGTTGGAAGAACACCTAAAGTGGCCGACCTTTCTTTTTCGGGCTTGTGTAGATTCGACCATGAAAGTCCAGAAATGCTAGCAAGGTAGGATTTTGGTTACAAGGAACAAACGTTCCAAGAGACTATTCGAAACGGAGAAAATCATCAAACAAATCAATCTAGGAGATATCTAGTGTATTCTCTGCAAACCTCACAATTTGTCGATGTTGGATTCTTTGGTGGGCAGGCTTAAAGAAGTCACCATGTCCCCCTCGTAAAGAGGATTTATGCTGCCTCGAGACCTGGCAAACAGTAAAAATCACAAAAATTGATATGTATTTTTTTTAAGTCAAGCAGTAAAAATTATAACCGAACATTCTCTTAATTAATCACCGTAACTAATTTTTCTTCCTTCAATAAAGCTTTTAATGATTTCAGGAGTGAAAGCATGATGTTTAAATTCTTTTGCATAAAAAAAAAAGTTACCAAATTTGAGAGATTCACCTATTTTTTTTTTTGGACCCATTCATAATTTATTAGGCTTCTTCTAAGAGTTCTAACATTTAAGACTCTTGAAAAGAAAGTAAGTTTGAGAGTCAAAACTTAACGTTACACACTTCATCAAAGCAGATTCCTTCTATGTTCATAGCCTCTTTCTGGCCCATCTCCTCTAAGCATTCAATGTTATAAAGTTAGTTAGTTTCAATAATTTGTTATTATTTGTTCATACATAGCAACAATATTTGAAGTGGAATTTTAGTAAAAAGAAAAAAAGAAATCACTATTTGAATAAAATATCAGTATTTTTCAGTGCCAAATGTGAATTGTACTCTTTTTTGGAGTGAAGAAAAAGATGCGTTCTCTGCACATCTAGAGAGGCAAATCCAGCCAAACCAGGAAGAGGGAAAAACAAGAGCCCTTCCGCCATTTTTGAGGTATAATCCAAGCTTGAACACGATTTCCCAGCCTCGATTCTCTGTTTAGAACAACACCCATTTGGCCATTTCCTCCATTTCCCTCGAATTCCAAAGGGTTTTTACAGTTCCATGATTTGATTCTTCAATGGCGATGAAAATGGGGTTTTCTTCTTTCAGCCCTTTTTCTGTTCTTGTTCTTCTTCTCTCTATGGTGTTGTTCTTCATTTTTACACTAATCCCACCTGCACAATCTGGCTCTGATTACACCTCTTTGGTCTACAAGGGTTGTGCTAAGCAAGCTCTCTCAGATCCAAATGGGGTTTACACCCAAGCGCTTGCAGCCCTTTTTGGCTCCTTGGTTTCACAATCCACCAAAGCCAGATTCTACAAAACCAGCTCTGGAAGTGGCCAAGCCACCATCAATGGCCTCTTCCAATGCAGAGGCGACCTCACCAATGGCGACTGCTACAATTGTGTGAGCAAAATCCCACAAATCGTTGAGTCTCTCTGTGGCAAAACCATAGCCGCCAGAGTTCAACTCTATGGCTGTTATTTGCTTTATGAGGTTTCTGGGTTTTCCCAAATTTCAGGGCTCGAAATGCTGTTCAAAACTTGTGGGTCTACCAATGTTGCTGGAAGTGGGTTTGAAGAGCGGCGGGACACCGCCCTCTCTGTTTTGGAGAATGGTGTGGTGAGTGGCCATGGATTCTACACTACAAATTACCAATCTGTTTATGTTTTGGGTCAATGTGAAGGCGATTTGGGGGATTCAGATTGTGGTGAATGTGTTAAAAACGCTGTCCAAAGAGCTCAAGTTGAATGTGGGAGCTCAATTTCAGGCCAGCTTTATCTCCATAGATGCTTTATAAGTTACAGTTACTACCCAAATGGTGTACCCGCAAGATCATCACCATTATCTTCATCTTCTTCTTCCTCCTCATCAGGTAAAGCACCAAAGCCTTGTAGATTCCACTTTTACAGTAAGAACACACAAATCAAAGCTGAGATTCTGAGTTTATCTAATATTTGAAAGTGAAACAACAGGAAATATAGGGAGAACAGTGGCTATCATTCTTGGATCAACAGCAGGAGTGGCATTTGTGATCATTTGCTTGCTTTTTGCAAGAGGATTAATGAAGAAACATGATGGTAAGTAGAGAAACAAACACTTTTCAGATTGTTTTTTTAAATTTCCTGTTTGAATTGCTCTGAGTTTTGAGATTTGGAATGATCTTTTTGTGTGCAGATTATTGAAAGAAGCAGAGGAGGATTGGATCTTCAAAGATGCAAAAACTATTCTTTTTTCTTATGAACAGAATGTCTTTTTCTGAAAAGGAGATGTCATTTTTTGATGGTCAATAGGGTTTTTATTTATATTGAGAAGGGAATGAATGAATGAATGAATGATGTATCAAATTGAAATAATTTTTACACAAGTGAAGAACAAGAATGTTGGTAATCCATTCATAACTTGTCTGTTTTCTCACTACTTTTTTATGCTTTTTGCAAAGTTGCGCCATCTCGATCTCCCCGACGTATGGATTCGAACACTTTTTTAGTTGGGGATTTGACAACGACACTAATAAATTGAATAATCAAATCGTTTCCATTTCTCGATGTGTTACTCGGAGCATAGCTCGAAGAGTAAGACACAAAGTATCATAGCATAGTTATTTTTTAATAGCGTAAATAGAATTGAAATATTTGGACCATATTAAGAAGAGGGTGCGAAAAACTTCGAGATCATATAGTTTGTATCTTCGTATCCGATAACAGGGCACTTCTCGAGATATCATCTTCACTCATTATTGGAGAGGAGAGTTTTGACAGTGAGGGAGGCAGGGCTATAGAGGGCTCATTACATACATGGGTCCGCTATAAAATTGAGAAAGACGCTACCAAGTAAGAAAAAGGCCCTTCCTATATCGAGAGATAGGCTAAGACTTCGGTTTTGAATAATTAAAATTAAAGTTGGTAAGTGTTGAGAAATGAAGTGGAAGGACATATCATGTGGCGTTTGGGGGATGACAGATTGGCAATACAATGGGTATCCCTTTCTTTAGGCCTTTTCTCCAACTTAGACTTCCCATCATTCCTTCATCAACGCTCCAACCTATTATTGCATGACAGCAATGCACTACCCATTAAAAAATATATCATGTTCAATTCTTCTCTTTTTCCTCACCCGTGACGATTTCAAAGGCTAGATAAAGCTTTGGCACGACGTATGCATGAGAAAGTTAACAAGGGTCGAACTAAACTATATCGTCACACGGCTTATCGAGCTAATACGAGAGTATAGTTTGCTGATTACAGCACGTGTGTCTCTTCTTACAAACCGAATCCTGAAGTTTGAATCCTCCTCTATATAGTGTCGAGAAGCATTGTTTCGTGAAGATTTAATTCTATTTGATTCATCGGTTTAGAGTCTAAGTTATTAAGAGGAAGTGTCCCTAAGTTGCTCGTGGAACATAAATTTTATTGTTTTAACTTTCGGGATATTTTCTTATAATTTAGCCAATTGAAAGTCTTTTTTTAATAACTAAGAATATTCAAACAAATAAAATAATGTGCATGTAAATGGTATATAAATATGTATGTTTGTCCAATATTGCAAATTTCCTATTTTCTCTAGTTTTAAAAAATACTGAAATAAATATAAATTACAAAATTTAATATTTTTGAACTCAATATTTATTAAGCTAAACATTATTTTATTTACAATAAAAGAATGGTAATAAAAATTGATTAAACATTATCTCTCACCATTGGCCAGCAAGCTGCCACGTCTGCATGGACTACTCCGTGGCACTCTACATCAATTTACTTGAGTCGGTGAAAAAAGTTTCATTTTTCAACTCTCCACCGCTGCTACCCATCTCCTCCCTATCCAATTCCATTACCATGCCCGCCGCCGCTACCGGAGTCTCCTTCTTCACCACTCCCATAAGGGGTTCACGGTCCAATCCCTGGCTCTCCGATTCTCCCCTTGCAACCCCATCTACCCAAGTGTTGCCCTTATTGCCCCGCCCTCTGGCCGTTAAATCGGCTCCGCTTAGAGCTTTCTCAGAGAGGTGGCGGCTGGCTACGGTCATCTCGGCCACCTCTGTGCAAGGAGAGGCGGCTTTGACGGTGGGGGTTGAAGAGGGTGCGGAGAAGGGAGGAGGGGAGGCGGTGGATGGTGGTTCTCCAGTGGAGTCCGGGAGTACTAAGCTGTATTTTGGGAATTTGCCTTATAGTGTTGATAGTCCCCAGCTTGCCGCTATCGTTCAGGATTATGGGGTCGCCGAGCTTATTGAGGTACATTGCCTGCAAAGTTCACTGATTAGTTTCTACATGGAATTCTCATACATGATTTCACTTTCATTAATGGCATGACATGAAAGCTTTGCTTTGGAATTCAAGCTCATGACTATAAATCTAAACCACAAATCTAGATATTTTTGAAGTAATTACCTCAAATCATATGGTAGAATGAAAATTGAGATGCCTATAATTAGTTCAAACATCCACAGAACATCCACTAGCCTGTTTAGGGGCATGTAGGTCCGGTTTTTGGTGGCATCTACACATTGATCCAATGAGCTATTCTCTGTTCTACCAAGCTGCAAAAACACCATGAGACATTCAACAAGTGGGTTTATGGAAACTGACCATTATAGAAGAGCATGATCATGTTACTACGGTGCTATCGTGCCAAGATGATATCCAATATATTATACATTTGAAGAACGTGCTCTCTGTTTGTACAAATTTGTGGGGATGTTTTCATAAATAGCTGCTGACCTTTCTTTACCTTCATTAATTAACCACCATCAGAGTTATCTAGTGATCATTAAGAACAAGTGAAAAGGAAAAAGACTTTGAAGGAATGGATTCAAATCATGGTGGTCGTCCATCTAAGATTAGTAGTCTACAAGCTTTTTGAACAACCAAATGCAGTAAAGTTGGGCTATTGTTCCATGCCTACGTTGGTTTTGACATTAGTAGATATTAGAAAGAAAACCTATTAACCTTAATTATTGAAGTCATAACACAGGGTATCTACTTCCATCCTTGCAATGATGGCTCGAGTTCGAAGGAACTCTGTAGCTCCTCATCCGTCCTAGTTGAGAAATTTCAAGATGCTGTTTGTGTGGTGCTGAAAAAATGTTAAGGCTCTCTGGTGGAGGCCTTTACTGTTTTCACCGTGGCTCGATCTTAATAAAAAGTAAAAAAAAAAGGACATCCCTGTAAAAGGAAGATCTGATATATTAAACTCAGAGACTCCTGTGGCGCTTTAAGAAAAGATCCAATGTAGCAATTTCATTTGTCTAATCCTTAAGACAGACTTCTCTACTGTTTTCATTCAATCTTTACTTTGAACTACTTCTCCAGAGCATATTTTCATATTAAATCTCATGTTTCGTAAGAGTCTCTAATCAATTCAAGTGGTATAAGGTTCTATATGACAGGGATACTGGAAAAAGTAGAGGATTCGCATTTGTAACCATGAACAGTATTGAAGATTGCAATAAAGTCATTGAAAATCTGAATGGAGCTGTGAGAATCTCTCCCTCACACACTTTCGTTCTCTCCTTTATGTGGCTATATCTATCCTTAGATAGTTTTAAGTTCAGGAACTATTGGACTCTGATGCTAACTATGAGTATCACTTGTATAATCAGACTTATATGGGCAGAATTTTGAGGGTTAATTTCTCAGACAAACCTAAGCCCAAGGAACATTTGTTTCCAGAAACTGAGTATAAACTCTTTGTTCGAAACTTAGCTTGGTCAGTAACATCAGAAAGTTTGACACAAGCATTTCAAGAATATGGAAATGTGGTAGGAGCAAGGGTCATCTATAACGGGGAGACCGGAAGGTCACGTGGTTATGGCTTTGTTTCTTACTCAACAAAATCAGAGATGGAGACAGCTCTTGTCGCTCTTAATGATGCGGTATGAGTCTGCCTTGGTTCTCCTGTATCTTTTCGTTCACATTATTATTATATCATACAATATCATGTAGTTCAATTGTCTGTTGTTTGGACTTCATAGGTATTTGAAGGCAGGGTATTAAGTGTAAGCTTGGCTGAAGGATCACAAGCACAAGGGCAAATGTTGAACTGATTTATTGCATGTTAGCATACAATGACTGGACAAACCTGGAGTGACGGAATCTTGTCTCTTCTTTCTTTTTGTATGTACCCCATCTCTTCATTCTTGTGGTAGATAGATATCATATCAGTCCTGATTCAAACTGATGGTCACAACACTGAAATTCATAAATGATTGTATCATGACTGAAAAGGAAAGAGGAAAGAATTTCTACCTTGCTCTTGCAGCTCGAGTGACTGAAGTTTCTTTCTTGTTTGTTCATTTTGTTCATTTAGTCATAACTCAGTCCTATACCTTACAAGACACTGAGAGAATCATTTGATGGAAGTTTCCAGTTTCCCTAACCCAATTATACTAAAAGCCCGAACCCCTCCTAAGATTACAAGCACCAAAATAAGAGTGAAGAATGGACCTAGTATTCCTAATTCATTTCTCATGTTGATTACATTTTGAATGTCAGGATTTCGAGAAATCGAAATTCCATGTAGTACAATTCATTGGCTGTAACTTGCGGATTGAACGATACAAAGAAGTCTATGAATTTAGGGGAGCAGATCACAATTTAAGAGTGCATTTAAACAATATATAGTAGCCACAAGAGACTAGTCATATGATTGAATTGCAACAACTTGGTTGATGGATCCATTCAATGAATGTTAACAATGTAGGAAGATTTCACAATACTTCCATAATCAATATGATCGTTCTAGCATTGCTTGATATCCATGTGATATATAACCAAAGATGAAAGTAAATAACAATGTCACCTGCGTGTTTTAGGAACAAATATTTGTGTTTTCATCCTTTTTGGGGTGGCAGATGATACTTACATCAAGAAAAATGTAATTGTAGCTTCTCATTTGAGGTATTTGAATGGTGTAGATGAGGAAATGCCTAGACTACTCAGAGAGTTTCTTAGCACGAAACATTCAGCTGTAATGAACGTAATCAAGAGGATATTCGATGGAGTCTTGAGACGAGTTTGTTGTTTATATAACTAGCAATCTGATTACGTTTGAAACCGATCACAAAGCAGAAAAACTAGCCCACACACTCCAAATCGAAAAAAAAAAATCTTTGGGGACTTTCTACAAACACTTGGTGTGCACCCCACCAAACAAACCCAATCTTAAAGGGACTTCTCACCTCAAAAGGGAGAAAATCAAAAGTCTGGTTTGCAGGGCAGAAGGAGACCCTGATGAGCGTAAGAATTAGTAACATAAGCACTAGATTGCGCTGCCCCATGTCTCCCAAGGCTCGAGAATCGCCATATAGGCACAAAAGCATGGTGCAAATTGTGTCGGCAGACAAGGTTAGCAACGTGCCGTTCTCTTTATGGGCAAAATTATTATCCATTTATGTGCTTTTGAGGCTGAGCAACGCTGCTTAAATCCACCGAAATGGCGGCTGCTGCACTTTGCACTTTAAAGTGTGTTGGCTCATGTTATTTTTTTTTTATAATATTTGACATTTTTTAAAAAAAAATTATTAAAAATAATATAATTTTCAACAATTTCAAATAAATATAATTTCGGTAGTTTTTTTTTGTATATGTAGTTTCATTAAAATGTTGTTTTATTAAAATGACGTCATATGTTGACTTTGGAAAGAGAGAGAAAAAGTCAAAGAAATAGACATTTTGGCAAAATAAATAATAATAATAATTAATGGTTTATTATTATTATTATTATTATTATTTTTTTTTTTTTTTTGGGAAAAGTGTTTGCCATTTGATTTAATTACGTAATTGATTAGAAAATAAATGCAGCGGAATGGAAAGAAATATGGATCCAATTTCATCAGCGGCTGGCAGGAAGAGGCAAACACCTTCAAACCCAAATCAGAAAAAAACCCAAAAATCAGTGGCGGAGAAGAAGATTATTCCCTTCGTAAATTTTTCCCTAGTTCTTTCTTTCTCTCTCTCTCTCTCCTGCTTTATCTCTTAAACCCTTTTGCTCTCTCTCTCTCTACAACCTCCCTGAGTATCTTACGGCTCTTTCTCTCTCTCTCCCTCTCTCTAAATCTTAGTATAGGCTATTGGGTTCATAGATGAGAATGAATCTGAAATGGGTTTTGTTTTAATTTTTCGTTGGAGCATTGTAGATCTAAGATTTTGATTGTGGGACCTGTTCTTCTTTGTTCTCGATCTTTAGGGTTTAAGGGTTTCGATAATGGGGACGCCCTTTCACATTCCGGTCACTGCTGCTCAGGTTTTTCTTCGTTTTCTTCTTGTTTGGGCATTTGGGTCTTGTTTCCTTGCAGGAATTTGATGTGGGATTTTGTTGCTTTAGGTGGGAACCTACTTTGTTGGGCAGTACTATCAGGTTCTTCAGCAGCAACCCGACTTTGTTCATCAGTTCTATTCTGATGCCAGTACTATGCTTCGTATTGATGGCAATTTCAGAGAGACCGCCACTGCAATGCTCGTATTTTTCTCTTTGTTCTTCTCCTTTTTCATGCTACAATCTTTTACGAATGTTACTGTTGAATTGTGGTGGCTTATGGCTGTTGTTTTTTTCATCGATATTCTGTTGAATTGTGTTTGATAATGCTTCATTTGGTAGATTTGATGGCACATTTCTTCTTGTTCTTGCTATCTTCTTATGATTCATTTAGTTCATCTTTGCTGTTTGAACTGCAGCAAATACACGCTCTTGTTATGTCACTTAGTTATACTGGGATTGAGATCAAGACAGCACATTCACTTGAATCATGGAATGGTGGTGTTCTTGTGATGGTTTCTGGTTCTGTTCAAATGAAGAATTTCAATCGAGTGAGAAAATTTGTGCAAACTTTTTTTCTTGCACCTCAGGAGAAAGGCTACTTTGTTTTGAATGATATCTTTCACTTTGTTGATGAGGAGCCAGTGCACCATTATCCAGCAGTCTTATTAAGTCAGACCAATCTGGATCCCACCTTAAATGTTCCTGCCGCAGTTCCAGAGACAGGTTTGATGTATTGAATTATAGAACACAATCATTGCTGTTGTTAATACTGTTGAAGTGTCTTATTTTTATAAAATTTGATCTTTTGGATTACCTTTTGATTTTTGTTCTGGCTTGGAGTTTCCCGTGGAGTTGATTTTATCTCGACTTTTATTTGTGTGAGATCCCACATCGGTTGGGGAGGGGAAAACGAAACATTCTTTATAAGGGTGTGGAAATCTCTCCTTATCAGACGCGTTTAGCTCTAAGAGAACAATATTTGCTATCAGTGGGCTTGGGCCGTTACGATTTGTAAATTTGATGTTTTATATTTTTATTATTTTGGAAGTTTCGTGTCGATCACTCTACTCTGCCCTGTAATTCTTTGCTGAATGAAGTTATCTCTTGTAGTGCCCAATTACTCACTCAATGGACCAGTCCAGGTGCGAGAGTTTACAGCCCCTGTTGTCAAAGAAAATGGTCACATGGATAGCCATAAGTTTGTAGAGCAGCAACTGCAGCAAGTTCCCGAGCCGAAAAACGTTATTGAGGAAAATACAACAGAAGTAAATTCTATGCATCAGAACACCTCAACTGTTTTGCAAGATCATTTGCCTGTTTCTGTTGAAGAACATGCTGAGGAGCCCCAAAAGCACACATATGCTTCAATTGTATGATTCCACATTAATAATCAATTCACCATGAGTAATTTTATACAGTATTCATCAATACGAACATAACCGAACTGACTGTTTTATTCTAATTTCTTAGCTAAGAGTTTCTAAAGGACAAGACGCCCCCGCTCCCACCGTTGCACCTCCGTATCCTGTTAGTAAGGGCACACAACCTGCTTCGGAGCAAAACTACACTCCAGCTCCCACCAGTCAGCAACTGACTTCAGCTCCCCAAAATAATTCTGAAAGGGAACAGACAGGAGGAGGGGAGTTCCCTTCGACTGATGATGAAGGTTAGCCATGTTGAGCTGATCATCATTTGTATCTTTAGCTATTTATACACGAAGTATAACCTTCGTTAATGTTCGATGCTTGAAGGTGAAATAAAGTCTGTTTATGTAAGAAACTTGCCATCAACTGTGTCTGCTTCAGAAGTTGAGGAGGAATTCAAGCATTTTGGCAAACTCAGTTCTGATGGTGTGGTTATTAGGAGTCGCAAGGTCTGCAATGTTCTTATCATTTCAGTATATTTCTTGATCCTGTCTTAAATTATGTGATTGTTTAACTATCTTTCGACTTTCAGGATGTTGGTTACTGCTACGCCTTCGTCGAATTTGAAGACATGACTGGGGTCCAAAATGCAATCAAGGTGCTATGTTGACCAAATTTATAATCCCATCGAAAAACGAATGTATTCTGTTTGCGATTCTGATTAATAGTTCGTTTTTTCCCTTTCCAGGCGGGTACTGCCCAGGTTGCTGGGCGTCAAGTATACATCGAGGAGCGGAGAGCGAACAGCAACATCCCATACCGAGGAGG
Organism: Cucurbita pepo subsp. pepo; assembly: GCF_002806865.2. NCBI lineage: Eukaryota > Viridiplantae > Streptophyta > Magnoliopsida > Cucurbitales > Cucurbitaceae > Cucurbita > Cucurbita pepo. Next base: position 12,024,023 of record NC_036640.1, read on the forward strand.
AAGTAAGCATCCTTGCACATTGTGTTCTTCAGAATTTTGATGTTGATAGACATATCTTCCAATTCAAAGTACATGCATCCACTGATATTCTGATATGATAAACCATATGAACGGCTTTGCTGAAATCCTTTGAAACTAATTTGATTAGCAATGCTGGCCTTTTGTCTATCTGGTGGTAGCATAGATTCTTGATTTAAGCAAGAACGACATGATCTTTTTCGAGTTTTAGTTCTGAATTCCACCCGAATGTTGAACTGTGATCAGGAAGGGGTAGAGGAAGAGGGAGCTACCACACCGAGTCTTCTAGAGGGCATTATAGCTCTCGGAGTTACAGTATGGGAGTTCGAGATGGAAGCGAGCGTGAGTACATCAGACCGAGGGGCAATGGCTTTTATCGACCGACTACTCGACAGCAGAAAGAGAACCTAACCCATCAAGTATCAAGAAACGGAGAAAGTCCATCGGAGTCGTCATAGCTCGTTTAGCAAAGCTAAAGTTTTGGTTCTCTAGCATTATCATCATCATCATCTCAGCAGAGGCACACTCACCTTACTTTGAAGAATAATTTGAGTCAGTTTAAAGCTATTTGTCTGTGGGAATATGGATTTCATTATTTTTTTCATTGAGTTTCTTGATTCAACAACATTTCATGAAACTCTCTGTTTTTCGCCTGTGCTCTGCTTAATTAATATTCATTATTTTAGAGATATAATCAAAATTTGCCTCATTCACCAACAAAGACTGCTGAGATATTCAAACAAGAACAATATTATTTCGCTTCAAGTGCATCACTTAATACATTATATCATTGAGTATCTCATGTTCTTAAAATTCAAGCATTTCCCACACAAACTGTCGCTGTGTTTGAAGGCCACTGAGAGTCATTTTGGCTATCTTCCTCTTGGTATTCATCCGTCTCCCAAAGGAAGCTTGCATATGCTCCAAGAACATAGCTGAAAATGAAACGCAATGAACTGTTAATGCAAGCAAAAGACACCCAAAGCTAAGAATGATCTGCAGTTTGATGGTACCTGTTTGTAGGAGAGGCTTCTACTGCTCTCTCGAAGTTATGTGACGCTTTATCGTAGTCGTGATGAAGCTCCCACACCAATTTTGCATATTGTGCTAACACTTCCCCGTCGCTTGGGTCGGCTTGTATGGCACGGTGGTAGTATTCCTCTGCTCCTTGGAGATCTGCTTTGGACTGTAGGCATCAACAAACACGGATCAACATCTCAAAACAATGCTAGTCTCTACGATAAACGAGTCTATCAATCAAACGACTAGTGCTCAAACTGCCACAGAGGTAACCAAATAGTCTCACCTGTTGCAAGAACCGAGCATAGTTCTTCAGAAGCAATGGATCAGTGGGGTTCTCCTTCAACATCTTCTCATAAGACTCCTGCAGATCACTCCCACCATTGTCAGCTACTGGTTCAGTTCTTTCTTTGGGCGGTGAACTACCAATTGGGTTCCCGTCTTCTTCCCCCGGTACCTGCGATAATCACGACATGAGGCCAGTTATACATCTTAGCTCTGAAAATACTATTGAGACTATGCAGGGGACAGCACCATAGTTTCATCCTCGTCGTCCAGTTCCCACAGGAATCTAGCTCGTGCTGCAAGAATATCGCTGCAATGGAAACATTCAGTTCATCCATATTAGAAGTGCAGACTTCATTTAGATTATCTAATGAAGAACATCAGCAGATATTTAGTTATTGAGGTAACTATTTCACTATGCTGCCAATGAATTCAACCTGTTATCTGGAGCAACAAGAGCTGCACGTTCAAAGTAACTTGAGGCTTTTGCTTGATCATGATGAACTTCCCAAACCAACTGAGCATACAGCATCAGAATTTCAGCATCTTCAGGGTATGTTACTGTAGCTTGATAGCACTGTTCCTCAGCTTCATCAAGCTTTCCCTCCGACTTTATCACAATATAACAAACACATGGTGTTAACTAAGAGTTTTAAGATTAAGTCTCAGTAGATTGATAGAACAACGGCTGAAACAAAACCAAAAGGCCGACGGACCGACAAAACATGCAACAGCCCACGTCCACTCCTAACAAATATTGTATGCTTTGATTTGTTACCTATCGTCATCAGGCTCACAGTTTTTAAAACACGTCTATTAGAGAGAGGTTTCCACACCCTTGTAAAGGGTGCTTTGTTCCCCTCTCCAACAAATGTGGGATCTCACAATCCATCCTCCTTGGAGGGTCCTCGCTGGCACACCGCCCGTTGTCTAGCTCTGACACCATTCCTCGATCTGTGCAGAGCCAATCATCGAACGGTGTGAGGTACTGGTCGAAGTAGGGCTAGACTCTCACCATAGTAGGCACGGGCTATGGCTATTACACAGAACAGATCCAGCCTCACTGCTTCACTTCATAACTTAAGAATTGATAAAATCAGCTGAAGAGAGATTCTGAAAGAACGAGGAGTTAAAAAAACCCCAGGAACATGTTTTTTGCAGAACGGCCGGAAATTCGATGCATGAAACGCATAATTGATAGGTGAAAATATCCAATTCATGAAGATTGAGCAGTACATCACAATGAAACACAGATGAATTAAAACTTCAGAGGCGAGTAGAAGAACGTACCCATAAGGACTGCACATATTTCCTTAGAAGCAGCGAAGGATGGACTGCGGGCGGTTCATCCACCATCTTCTCGTCAAAAAAATCCATAGAATCATACGCACCGCCGAGACCAGAAGCATCCAATCCAAGTCCTGCCGCTAGATACATCGGAGGACTGGCCGGTGTGAGGTCAAACTCGCCGCCATCAAAACCCCCAATCGAGTTCATGCCATCATCATCTTCCATTTCTTCCTCTTGAATCAACCCCATAGCCCCTTTCGAAAAACAGAAATCATTACCACTACCCACAGCTTCTTTGTTCACTTCAATCGTGATACCCTTCTCAAATCCTTCTAATCCCATGACTTGTTCTTGATTTTCATCATCAGTGTAGATGGAAAACGAAGCCGTGGAGTGCAACATCGAAGAGATTGATCTTCGTTTCCGCGTTGCTGCCGCACCACACACAGCTCAAATCCCAAGGAGCTTGGTAATTTATGGAGTTCCTCGATTGAGGAATTAAAATAATCTTGTTTAGATTGAAGTAATACCCCACTTTGAAGGAGATTTAACGTATTTTTCTACCAAGTTAGGCTTTGCATATTGGCAAGGAAATTGGTAAGAAATAGCAAGATGCATGTGACTACATGTTTCAAACACTTTATGCTCACATGAATTCAATATCACTCGATTCGGGATTAGGCATGTTTACTTTTATAAATTATGTCACATTAATAACTAAAATCTTATTAATCTCAAACCCTCTTAATTGATTTTAATTTTCATAATAATTTTAAAAGTAATTTTCGAACTAGCTGAACCTTTGCAATTTGGGTTGGATAGTCTGATCTGTTAGGATTATCAGACTATATCAATGTCTGTCAATGTCAATATAAGTGCAGTTTACTGTAATTGACATATTCTACCCATTTATTTTACTATAAAAAATAAATGACTATAGATATTAAATAAATAAACATCAAACTTATGGATATTAAGAATTTGAATATCTAATGTCTCTTTAATACGATATTTTAATTAGTTGAATTATATTTATATGTTAAAGTATTTTATTAATTAAATTAATAATCATAACAGATAATCTAATCTTACAGCTACTTTGAAAAATAATAAAATAAAATAGAGAAAGAAATCACGTAACCGAAGCTCTCAGAAAATTAAATTGAAATTTCAAATAAAGTCACATTTGTTTTGTTTTTATTCTAAGGCCGATATTTCGGGTCTCGGTTTTGGGCCCAATGAGAGATATCTTAAAAAGCCCAATCTACTCAAGCCCAATGGACCCAAATAAGGCCCTCATCGGGTTATTCCCTTTTTTTTTCCCTTTAATTATTTAAAGCAACCCTATCTTCAATATTTTTAAATATTCATAACAATTTAAAAAATATAATAAGGGTCGAGTTGAATTTGTTAGATGAAAAGTCCCACATCGACTAATTTAGAGAATGATCATGAGTTTATAATCAATGAAATACTATTTTCATTAGTATAAGACATTTTAAGATATTATGCCCAAAGTGGACAATATCATACTATATAATCTGGATTAATTAATGTAAATTATATTTAAGAATAGAATTAGTAATATTATTATTTTTATAATAGAAGTACTATATAATATATATATATATAGTGTTGAAGGTCCACAATCCCACTAAGCAAGCATATCTTAGAGGTCTCTCAAGTGTATGGGAATTGTCTTGAAAGTGGAAGACCATGGAAAAAGGGAGTATTTATTGAGAATAGTATAAATGGGTTGGTCTCTTAAAGCCACAACCTTCACAATATTAAAACCCTAAACCCTAACCCTAACCCTTTCCCTTTCCCTTTTTGTCTTTTAGGGTTTTAGCAAGATTTAGGGTAGAATCTATCTATATCTACCCAAATTCCCTTTCTACTAGATTCATTAATATATATATATACTAAATGTTTTCAAATTTATCGAGAATCTAAACGTCAAAATCTCGGGCAGTGTAAGCTCTAATTCTTTCGCGTTTGCCTCAAAACGAAGAACCCTGTTGGATTTTTCTTTTCCTTAATGTCAAAACAAAAGTCGTAAGGTTAAATTACAAACGCAGTTCTCAAAGTACTCAGTCATTCCCTAATTGAGTTAGTAGAACACCGAAGGTGAGTAGGCAAACCCATCCTCTTTAATGAACTTTACTTGATTCATTAATTTCGAGACCTGTCTCTATATAGTTTACATACTTTCCAATCTCCTCGAGTTTCAGTGCTCAGCTCGTTCTTGAGTTGTATTAAGAGAAAACGGGAGGTGGGTGGGCAAACCCATCGTCTTTAATGAACTTTAGTTCTTGGATAACAGGGTAAAAAATTAAAATTATAAATTTAGTCTCTAAATTTTATATTTAAAAAATGATAGGATCCAATATATATATATATTTAATAAATTTAATTTTGAAAAACTAAAAAAAATATAAAGTCTATTTAGTGGGGTTTTGAAATTCTCCTCGAGTTTGAAATATAATATAATATAATATTGTTTTAAAAAAAGATAAAACATGGAGAATTCCAATGGCAGGTACAGCTACAGACTACAGAGAGAAACAGAGAGAGAGACAGAGAGAGAGACAGAGAGAGACAGAGAGAAAGAAGGAGAGAGAGACAGAGATCCGTGAAGGAGACATGAATCGTGTTGAGATTCAGCTCAAAAGGGAAATTCTTGTCGACAACAATGGAGAGCCATGGTGGGTAACTGCCATCACTGGTAGCCGCACTACCAGACATCTGGGTCCCATCATCATCACCCCCACCTCCTCCTCTTCTTCACACTCATTCCGTCTTCCTCCTCAAACAACCCGTCCATTTATTTCTCTATTCCCCCTGTTTTCCTCTATCTTCATTCTCTCTCCATGGAACCACCCCTAGGTTTACTGAGTAGCAGCGCCATTGGCTCTTCCGGTGCCTCCAATGATGAGAATTCCGTTTCCAAGGCGAAGGAGGTGGATAAACACCAACCGGATTTGTCATCGGAGGAGTTTTCTTCCCCTGTTGAGGCTGAGCTCGAATTAGGGTTAGGGCTCAGCCTCGGAAGTGGGATTTCTACTGGAAAGGGTAAACATAGTGGTTGGGGTGACCGTGGCAGGATATTGACGGCGAAAGATTTTCCCTCGGCGATCTCTCCTGGTGGATCGTCTTCTTCTTCTTCTGCTAGATTCTCAGGCAGAGCTGCTGCTGTTTCTGGTGTTAAGAGGGCGGCGGAACCTGTTTCTCACCATGGCGATTCTCCGCCTCCGGCTGTCAGGTTGGGGGGAATGCTCTGTTTATCATTGATTATTTTAATGTTTTGGTTGTTGATCAAACAGGAGTAATGAACTTTTCTCTTTATTGAAATAAGGAATAATTAGAATCTTCGATTCCAAATTCATCGAACTGAAATCCTGAACTGTTTGTTAGTTCTTTTTAATTTTCAATCCTAATAGTTAACAGTGGAAAAGAGATTGTCTCGTTGTTGCACTGTTAGAAGTGTGTGGTGTGTGCAATCCTGTTAATGTAGCAATAGAAATCGATGAACTGTTGGCTTTTAATAGGATCTTCTATAACCTGAATTGGATACCTTTTTTGTTCTAATGTTCATCAAAGCCTGTCTTTCTAGTTGATCATCATGATCTATTCCATTGTTCTTGTTAGTCATATTCTGATCCATTGCCTGTTTTTCTATTTGTTCTTGTTTTTGGATGAACTGGAAGCAGTCAGGTGGTGGGATGGCCGCCATTAAGAGCTTACAGAATCAACAGCCTGGTTAACCAAGCTAAAAATCGAAAGTCTGGAGATGAAAAGGAGCTGCTTAGGTCCAATGGTGTTGCAGAGAAGATCCATGATGGCAAAAATATGAGTGCCACTGATACTGAAAAGGGGCCTCTAGGCTTTGTGAAGGTGTATATGGACGGAGTTCTAATAGGCAGGAAAGTGGATTTGAATGCCCATTCTTGCTATGGGACTTTGGCCCTGATTCTCGAGGACATGTTTTTTAAGCCCGCAGGAAGTGCCCCATCCTCTGGTTAGCTGCTTCTCTAGATCATCATGCCCATCTGTCTGTCTATCTATTAGGGGTGTACATGGTCCCGAAATAATTCGGGTTGGGTTGATCGGAGTTGTCGGGTTGAACGTACACCCTTACTATCTATTCACACACAAAGATATATATGTACATATGTGTATATTTCACTCTCTATATGTCTAAAGTGAGAAAATGTGGATTTGTCTTCTTTTTTGGGACCTGAACTAGAACTGACCATGGATGATGGATGGTTGATAACTGAGATTATTTGTACTGACTAAGAGTCGTCTCTCTTTCGTGGTTAGGCTCGAGTGGAGATTACGACGAACAAGCACCAAAACCTTCAAAACTTCTCACTGGCTCCTCTGAGTTTGTGCTCACCTACGAAGATAAAGAAGGAGACTGGCTGTTGGTTGGAGATGTTCCTTGGAAGTATGCACTCACTCATGAAAAAACAAGTTTATAGTTCATGGTTCATTTATTTACCATCTTTTAATGTCTGTTTTCATTGACTAGGATGTTCCTCGGCTCAGTTAAGAAACTTCGAATCATGAGGACATCTGAGGCAAAGGGACTCGGTACGTGTTCTCGTAATCCAATCTTGTAGTTGATTTTGATATCGTCGTTTTAGTTTCGTCGAGGAGGTCTAATTAATAAAACCGTTCAGAGGTTCAAGATGTCAAAGGAAGAAGTGAGAGAAATGGAATGAAGCCCATTTAGAACCATTGTGAAGTGAAGTTGGTGAACATGAGTAGAGCTAGAAAAGAGAGTGGTTTTGTTGATGATCATATTCTTTTTGCTTGTTGTCTTGTTTGATTCTCATTTATGGTTCTTGCATTTTTTGAATGGTTCTTCTCTAAACCATTAACAGCCCCCCACCCCATAGAAAGAAAGAAAGAAAGAAAGAAAGAAATCATCTTATACAATGCTACCTACAGGCTTATGAACTCGGCGACCATTTACGACTCTCTTCGCTTAAATCGACTAAAGTTGTTTTCTTCGCAAAGGGAAAGCTGGTATTCGCTGCATTGGTCGACTGTCTTTTACGAGTGCATTTCTTATGTTTGTGAATCGAGTCCGAATGTATCTTTCTATTTGGATTATTAACATGTTAAAGAAGGTGAAGATGGTTTCATCTTTTTCTTGGTGTTTGTCCTCTGTTTCAAACTTCATTTTGGAGTAATGCTAATATGTTCTCTTATACTCTTAAAGACCTTTGCCCATGGCCCTGACTCATTAATTCTTCTTCTCATTGATAGCATCTCATGTCTGTTAAGTTGATGATTTGATTCGATTTTGATGACTATATTAAGATGGAATGGTTTGAATATCATAAACAACCTCGCTCAACATCGACTTTTTGATCGAAATGTAATGATTTTGATCTTATGAACTAATACCAACTTGAAATACTTCGAATGTGATTATGTTTTGAACAACTTTCTAAGTGTTTAAAAAACTAATTCTCTTAGAACGGGTTAGAAACACACTTAAAAAACTAAAAAGTCTTTTAGTATGGATCAAGACGTTAATATCTAAATACTCCTTTTATTTGGTTGAATTTCAATGAATTTCAATTTCAAATCTTTACGGATTTGACTTTTTAACCATTGATTTCTCTATAATATGAACGATAATTTTTTTAAAAATAAATGTGAATATAACTTAGAAGATAAATGTATAATTTTCACGAACCGTAACACACATTATGAACTCCATAATGGGCGCTTGTTCTGAGTAATACTTATGTTAACTAAAAGAGAGGTGATTTTTGAATTTCGTTCTCGTCTGAAAAATACATATTGGTAGTAGCATCAAAAGGGTTATTTGGAATCAGGGTCTCTGTACGATTGTGGCGGGAAGAATCGGCAACCAGGGTTTTCAGTTCCTACAACCAGGAGTTGCGAACAACCCCATTTGAAAGGAGAGCACTGAGCTTCCAACAAGAACGAGATTGAGGTTCAGAGACATAGTTTTCATCCACCGCCATGTACTGGGTGGCTACCCGAAACGTCGTTTCTTTCTCCCGGTGGCGTTTTTTGGCGCTTTTGATTGGCTTCCCTCCGCGCAACTTCACCCCATTTACTCACTCACCGGCGTTTTTGTAATACCCCTTTTCTCTTCCTCTGGTTATCGCTTCCTTGGTTTCATTTCATGCATTATGGTGTTTCATTATTCGTCTTTTCTGTCATATTTCTGATTTCGGTCTCTGTTTCTTCATTTGGGTATGCTGGGTTTGGTGTGCAGTTTGTAAGTTCTACTCCTGCTTTGTGTCCATTGAGAGTCTGAACTTATTTTTGTAGCTTATGCTCTGAAGAGCTCGAGAAATGTGATAATGGCGGTCGTGCATATTCGACATGCTTTGAAATACTCCGTGTCACAGTTTGGAGAATTAGGGGTTTTGTTTCTTATCCTAAAAAGGAGAAGTCCCCACATTTTTTTAAATTTAATTAGTAAAAATTTCACTGGGAGAAGTTCCCTGTTTGCATCTTGTAGTCTTGTTTTCGAGGACGTTTGAACTTGTTGAATTGAAAGTCGGGGGGTCGAACTACTTTTCTGTCTGTAAACATCTTCGTTATTGTATCGTTTTCTACATGGGGGACTTCTTTGATTGGCAGAAGAAATTTAGGAATGCCACTATGAGATCCCACATTAGTTGGAGAGGGAAACAAAACATTTCTTATAAGCGTGAGGAAACCTCTCCCTAGTAGACGCGTTTTTAAAACCTTGAGGGGAAGCCCGAAAGAGAAAGCCCAAAGAGGACAATATCTACTAACGGTGGGCTTGGGTTGTTACAAATGGTATCAGAGCCAGACACTAAACGATGTACCAACGAGAACGCTGGGCTCCCAAGGAGGGTGGATTGTGAGATCCCACGTGCATTTCTTATAAGAGTGTAGAAACGTCTCCCTAGTAGGTGTGTTTAAAAACCTTGAGGGGAAGTCCGAAAGGGAAAGCCCAAATCGGGAAAGCCTAAAGAGAACAATATCTTCTAGCAGTATGCTTGGGCTGTTACAGCCACTACGTTTTCCACATTGGTTATTCTAACGCGTGGAATTTTACACGTAGAAACAGTGAAAGGCAACGGCTTGAGAAGTTGCAGTTTGGAAAAGGTAGAAAATATTCAGGAGGAAGCATCAAAGCTGCTAAGAAGTTTAAGAATATTAATAATGTCCAAGACGATAAGTTCCTTTCTCACATTTCATGGTGGAAAGAGGTGAACTACTAGCTTAAACTAAGAACTATCTCTTCCCATTATCTTGATGATGCCTTAATTCTTGTTGATATGCTGTGTGTCATGGTACTTGTTTCCTTGAATTTTCAGATGGTGGAATCATGCAAGAAACCCTCATCGGTTCAGCTGGTTAAGAGGCTTGACTTCTCCAATTTGCTCGGTTTAGATATTAACCTGAAAAATGGGAGGTGAGCTTGTGGGATAGCCTTTTCTTTCTTGTGGCATGTGCCTACTGAGAATCATTTTCCTGTTTGATGGGCTTAAAGGCCTTCGTTTGTTCATATGGACTTATGGAGATGTCATGTCATACGCTATGCTTACTGTTTTGCTGCAGTCTTAAAGAAGGAACTCTTAACTGGGAGATACTACAGTTCAAGGCAAAGTTTCCTCGAGAAGTTTTGCTTTGTAGAGTATGAATTTTCCCGTCTTGCTTCCCGATTTTACCGTGCAAATTGCCTATTTAGATTTCTATTATAATTAAAATTAGTTTATGAGAAAGCAATTTGTTTCTCTCTTTCTCTACAGGTTGGAGATTTTTATGAAGCAATTGGAATAGATGCTTGCATACTTGTTGAATATGCTGGTTTGAATCCTTTTGGAGGTCAGCGTATGGATAGTGTTCCAAAAGCTGGTTGCCCTGTTGTGGTATTGGATTTCGTCCGAAAAATGGATCACATGATTTTTTTGATATCTAATCCTTGTTGTTCTAATCAAAGAATCACTTTGCAGAATCTTCGTCAAACTTTGGATGATCTGACTCGTAACGGGTTCTCAGTGGTGAGCAACTGTGATGACCTTATTTTTATTTGATTATCCGAGTGATTTTCGCAATTTGAGTTTGAACCTCTCTTCGTAAAAATGAATACGCTCAACACCTATGAGAAATATTGTGATACTTAGACCAGGGATTTCATGTCTCTTTCCTTCTTGGGACTCCATCAAGTTCTTTTGAGTAGCATATCTTTGAATCATTCTTATCAGTTTGTTTCATTTGGTCCTATAGTGCATAGTGGAAGAAGTTCAAGGACCAATGCAAGCTCGTTCTCGCAAAGGACGTTTTATATCTGGGTAAATTCATGCGATAACTTGGTATTGTCTGCTAAATCTTCATATTGTATGATCTCGGTTCGATCCTCCACCTTTGCTATGGTTGAACTCAAAATTTTAGTTTTTATATTACCGGATATGCAATCCAGTAGTTGTTGTAAAATGGTGCTCAAGCACTTGCTCATATGGAAGTTTACTTGTGAATGAAAGAGGAAGAAGGAAGAAGAAGATTCAATGACTGGGATTGTTTGCGTGCGCAGGCATGCACACCCGGGCAGTCCCTATGTCTTTGGGCTTGTTGGGGTTGATCATGATCTCGACTTTCCAGAACCAATGCCTGTGGTCGGTAGGTGATTTAGTACATTCAGTTATTATTTAGTAAGGTATTTTATATGGAGTAATATTTGAGTCTTATCAGCTCATTGTTACTTACAATGTTGAATGCAACACATATAGGAATATCACGATCTGCAAGAGGCTATTGCATAAGCCTTGTGATAGAGACCATGAAGACATATTCGTCAGAGGATGGTTTGACAGAGGAGGCCTTGGTTACTAAGCTGCGCACTTGTCAATACCATCATTTATTTCTTCACACTTCATTAAGGAACAACTCCTCAGGTTTGAAAATTGTCAAATATGGTAGCAGATGCTTTGTTTATTGTGTGAACTGTGTAGCATAGGTTCTTGGTTGTTGATGTTTGGAAGAAGTATGCTTCTCAATCTGTGCCATTTAAAGAATATTTACGTTTTGATGTCGTGCGCAAGCTTATCACTTCACGAGCGGCTTCTTATAGGTACTTGTCGCTGGGGTGAATTCGGTGAGGGTGGTCGGCTATGGGGGGAATGTAATTCCAGACATTTTGAGTGGTTGGATGGAAATCCTCTTACTAATCTTTTGTCTAAGGTTTGCATTGCATCTGCATCTGCAACTCTTTTGTTTCTATCGAAAGCATAGCTGGACGTGTTATCTGTATTGACGTTAATTTACTTCATTTTCTGATCATTTCCAGGTTAAAGAGCTTTATGGTCTTGATGATGAAGTTACATTTAGGAACGTAACGATATCGTCCGAAAATAGGCCACATCCATTAACATTGGGAACCGCAACACAGATTGGTTAGTTTTATTTCACTTGGATTCCACAGAAACAAAAGCAATTTTAATCATGTTCATACATTAAATGCATATAGGTGCCATACCAACAGAGGGAATACCGTGTTTGTTGAAGGTGTTGCTTCCATCAAATTGTGCTGGCCTTCCTGCATTGTGAGTCGGAACAATTTTTAATTGGTGTCGAGATAGTTCTCTGCTAAGAACTTTGCTAGATTTCCTCTTCGTTGTTCTTCGAACATTTCAAATTGCAACTGAAATACATATATATATATATATATAGTTTTCGAATTCTTGTTTGTTGATTATGAGGCATTATCAACCATAGTTACAGACACAATTTCGGTCGTTGGAACCGTGATTCATGCACGCATACAAATATGTATTTTGATATGTGTTTCGTTTGCAGGTATATCAGGGATCTTCTTCTCAATCCTCCTGCTTATGAGATCGCGACCACTATTCAAGGTGATTCTGCGACCATGTTGATATAATTAAATTTACCTTAACCTATGAACTTAAGCTTTGGGGTTCATTGGTGATTTTACAAGTTCGTAGAACACTCTTCACTGTTTCTTGTACAATTATTCTCGGTTTTGTCGGTTTGAAATACCTTAAAACTAACAGAAATCCCTTAAAACATTGCTGTTTTCGTTACAATTCTTCTCGGTTATCTCTGTTTGAAATCCCTTAAAACATATTCTTAATCCTATTCTATTGGGTCAGCAACATGCAGGCTTATGAGCAATGTCACATGTGCAATTCCAGACTTCACTTGCTTTCCACCCGCCAAGGTATTGTGAATGTTGGAATGTTCAACTAAAATACGTTCGACATGCTACAGGCAGCATCCTCTTTCTAGCTTTCAACCATTCTGTTCTGTTCTTTTCAATCGAGGCATAGGCTATTGCATAAATCTATTTGACTTGTATCTATACGTGTTGCAGCTCGTGAAGTTATTGGAAATGAGGGAAGCCAATCATATTGAGTTCTGTAGAATGAAGAACGTACTTGACGAAATCTTACACATGCATAAAAATTGCGAGTTAAGCAACATCCTGAAATTGTTGATGGATCCTTCATCTGTGGCAACTGGGTTGAAAATTGACTATGAAACATTTGTAAGTATAAGTAGCAACTCACTTCGTTCGATTTATCTTGCCTGGCATCGACTTTCTTACTGAACTCTGCTTGATCAGTAGTGATTATGAAGTCATGTTACTTGTTTATTTACATTTGTATGCCTCGAACGAACATCGTGTTGCCTTATCGAATGGCTCCACTTTTAAATCATTGTCGTTAATACTCAAGCATCAGTATTCTATTCTTTCGTTTCTATTTAGGTCGACGAATGTGAATGGGCTTCCAGTAGAGTTGGTGAAATGATTTTTCTCGATAGCGAAAGCGAAAGGGATCAGAAAATCAGTTCTTATTTTATCATTCCTAATGATTTTTTTGAGGATATGGAATCTTCTTGGAAAGGTCGTGTGAAAAGGATTCACATTGAAGAAGTGTGTACAGAAGTAGAAAGTGCAGCTGAAGCACTGTCTCTAGCAGTATGTTTCCAACGCTCAGTTTTCCTTTTGTAACTCATTGGATCATTTCAGCCAATCAAAAACTCTATCAATTAGTGTCCTTGATGGTCATTTAATACAGGTTACTGAAGATTTCGTCCCGATCATTTCAAGAATCAAGGCTACGACTGCGCCGCTAGGAGGTCCAAAGGGAGAAATATTGTATGCTCGGGATAATCAATCTGTCTGGTTCAAAGGAAGACGGTTTGCACCAGCTGTATGGGCTGGAAGCCCTGGAGAAAAAGAAATTAAACAATTGAAACCTGCTCTTGATTCAAAGGGTAAAAAGGTCGGGGACGAGTGGTTTACGACGAAGAAGGTGGAAGATGCTTTAACAAGGCATGTGGTTTGTTTATAATACAACTCCTCTCTCATCATATTATCATCTTTTAGTGAATAAATAATGAACAAATCTATTTTGCTTCAGGTACCAAGAGGCCAATGCCAAAGCAAAAGCAAGAGTAGTGGATTTGCTGAGGCAACTTTCTTCTGAATTGCTTGCTAAAATGAACGTTCTAATATTTGCTTCCATGTTACTCATTATCGCCAAGGCGTTGTTCGCTCATGTGAGGTTGAATCCATATGCTTTTAATACCCTTTTCTGTTATTGATACTCATTCTCCAAAACTTCTTATTGCTGCTGATGAATGTTTTTGGTTTTTAAATGTTTTGAAGTGAAGGGAGGAGGAGAAAATGGGTTTTTCCTACCCTTGCTGCACCCAGTGATAGGTCCAAGGTATTCTTTAGCGACCAATGTTCCAGTTCGGTCGTGTCGTTGAGAATCATTATGATTTTGTTTTTAGTTGTTGGTTTCATATTCTGATTGGATTATAAAATAAAAGCAGGGGATGAAGCTGGTTGGACTATCTCCGTATTGGTTTGATACCATAGAAGGGAATGCTGTGCAGAATAGTATTGAGATGGAGTCGTTGTTTCTTTTGACGGGTCCAAATGGGGGTGGGAAATCTAGCTTGCTTCGATCCATTTGTGCAGCTGCTTTGCTTGGGATATGTGGATTTATGGTGCCAGCAGAGTCTGCCCTGATTCCTCATTTTGATTCTATTATGCTTCATATGAAATCTTTTGATAGTCCTGCTGATGGGAAAAGTTCTTTTCAGGTAAGCAGCCATTTGAATGTTATTCGTATGAACAGTGATAGTTTACAACAATTGGATCAGGAACAGAAATATAGAACCTTAATGTTGTGTTTCCCAACTGTATGGTAAGCTTGGTGTAGTGTTTTGGAACATTAGGATGTTTTTTTAGGAGTAAACAAGTTCAAGATGGTCAGCTTGGTATTGTGATTGCTGCTTTTTGTTGATGCATTGGCTAGACCCCAAAGGTTTTAGCTTTTTGTAGTTAGGATAGACAGATTTTTTTTAATAACACCTCTTCCTACACACATTCTATTCTATTGTGAGGTCCCACGTCGGTGTAGAAACCTCTCCTGAGTAGACGCGTTTTTAAAACTTTGAGGAGAAGCCCAAAGAGGACAATTTCTGCTAGCGGTGCACTTAGGTTGATACAAATGGTATTAGAGCCAGACACGGGGCGGTGTACCAGCAAGGACTCTGGGCTCTCAAGGGGGTGGATTGTGAAATCTCACATCAGATGGAGAGAGAAACGAAACATTTCTTATAAGGGTGTGGAAACCTCTCCTTAGTAGACACGTTTTAAAAATCTTGAGGGAAAGTTTGAAAGGGAAAGCTCAAATAGGACAATATCTGATAGTAGTGAGCTTGGACTTAGTTGTTGGAGTTTCATGAGTTTCATATGATGATTATGTATCAGGTGGAAATGTCAGAGATGAGATCCATCATGAGTAGAGCAACGGAAAGCAGCCTCGTACTTATAGATGAAATCTGTCGAGGAACAGAAACAGCCAAAGGCACTTGTATTGCAGGGAGCATTGTTGAAGCTCTTGATAAAGTTGGGTGCCTTGGCATCGTCTCCACTCACTTGCATGGTATATTCAATTTGCCTTTGGATATCAATAACACTGTGTTCAAGGCAATGGGAAGTGTCTGTACTGATGGCCGTACGGTTCCCACTTGGAAGTTGATCAGTGGAATATGTAGAGAGAGCCTTGCCTTTGAAACAGCAAAGAATGAAGGAATCTGTGAAGCTATAATTCATAGGGCTCAAGATTTGTATGTCTCAAATTATGTTGAACAAGGGATTTCAGGAAAACAGAAGATGAATTTGTATCCCTCAAATTCTTCTCATGCAAGGCTTAATGGCAATCACAAACCCCATCTCCTGTCAAATGGTGTTACAGTAGAAGCTGAACGCCCAAAAACAGAGAAAACTAAGAAAAAGGTTGTCTCTTGGAAGGAAATTGAGGGTGCTATCACTGCAATATGCCAAAAGAAGCTGATAGAGTTTCATAAGGATAAAAACACATTAAAACCTGCAGAAATCCAATGTGTTTTGATTGATTCTAGAGAGAAGCCACCTCCATCCACAGTCGGTGCTTCGAGTGTGTACGTAATTCTTAGACCAGATGGTAAATTCTATGTCGGACAGGTACACCTCTGACTTGCTATTTTATTTACCATCTTTCAACCTTGTCGTGTAGGAAAGGTTTCTGTGAGGCATTTTCACTAATTTTGTATGTGCTCTGAATTCATTGTTCGATTTTATTGGAATTTATGTATCACATACTGAACTATCGTCTTCTTTCCCTGTCATAGACTGATGATCTAGAGGGTCGAGTCCATTCGCATCGTTTAAAAGAAGGAATGCGGGATGCTGCATTTCTTTATTTTATAGTACCTGGGAAGAGCTTGGCGTGCCAGCTCGAAACACTTCTCATCAATCGACTTCCTGATCATGGGTTACAGCTAACTAATGTTGCTGATGGAAAGCACCGAAATTTTGGCACGTCCAATCTCTTATCAGAGAATGTGACTGTTTGTTCATAATTCAACAATCTCCTATCAGATGACTTGGTAAGAGCAAAAAAATGAGTCGATCTTCCTGCTGGATTGTATATTACAGATTGAAGAAATGAGTTGTAGGGGAATGAAACATAGGCTGCAGTTTCTTTTTGTTCTCTTCTGCAGTTATAACTCCATAGTTTACAGCAGCAGATAGGATCAATTTTTTTTATGCAGGAAGTGTATAGGCATTGTTCAACTAACAAAACCTTTATTCTACGCAGCCTCTGTTCCTTGCTTGATTTAGTTCAATATTATTTTGGTAACTTGATAGGATGAGAAGTTACTTGGTGTGGATAAAACTCAATGAATAGTTTTGTTGGGGAAAGGAGATTGCTGGAATGGAAGTCAATTTAAGAAATGGACTTGCCACGCCAATAAAAAGATAAATTCAGACAAATCCTATCAACCAAATGAACCATATTCGACTTAAAATTCTATTTCATTTCAGTACAGATAAGATACAGATAAGACTGTCGAGATTCTATGAAACTTTAAAATTTCATTTATTTCAATATGGATAAGAACAATTTTATACAATAACGAAACAAAGAAATAGAGCTTTTTACTTCATTTTTTTTTCATCAACTCGTCTAAATGAGTCGGTTTTGGCATAAATCATGAACTTCAATGGGTGATGAAGTAGATACCTTCTTGCCATGAAGCTTCCTGGTATTTTGAGCCATGAGGAACAGATGTAGGCATTTTTTGCTACCAGATGAGAGTGGATGCTATGGTAGTTGGGTTTTACACTTTCCTGTTCAATTTGGATAGTTCTTACTAGTTGACTGGGTATTGGTGGATCTAAACATTTCATAGCTGGGTTTTGGATTTGTGAAATCAGAGGTGGCTAAGGTGGGCTTTAGAACAATTTTCTAGCTTAGCCCTTAAGAAAAGAGTACTGATTTCACCACGTCGAACAGAATTACAATTTCAAAGATAAAACCAGATGGCTCAACAAGAACATGGTTAACAAATGAATTCTTTGAAGCAAAAGATAAAAGGAAAGCATTACAGAAAAAGGAGAGTGGGGTTAACTCATTTTCAGCTGGTTAATTTCTGTGGGTCCAAAAGTTATGTACAAATGATTTTGTTGATGCACTGCCTGGAAAGAAAGAAGGTAGAGGGTGTCCAATCCAAACCAAGCCTGGAGATGATGAATGAATCAACTTGAAATTGATCTCAAATGGGGAAGGAGAGCCAAAGAGAAAGCCAATGAGTTTGATTTTGAAACAAGAGAAAGGGTAAGGAGAGGGAGTGATGAATTTGAAAACAATGGTGGATTGAGGAGAATGGAAAATGGTGAAGGGAGTTGATATTATGATATCAAGCCAAGAGCCAGAAGTTTCTTTGGGTTTTGGTGTTCAAGAGATAGCCTGCATTTTGACCTTTCTTTTGTACAGCAACACAAGTGCACTTGCTGTTCTCAACCAAATACTCTGCTGTGTCCAACATTTTTGCCGCTTTCATTGCCCCTCCAGACCGTTTATAACTGCGTTTAATGAATTCACAACAAATGAAAACAAAAACCCTAATCTTCTTGATTTTGGATGCATGATCATACATATTCAGAAGCATCTCATTCATTTATTAAGGCAATCTCAGTTTAGGAGCTATGATAATTGTATGGAAAGCTCGAGAATCAATGAAAATGATGAATGGACGATAATTGTATGGAAAGCTCGGGAAGCTAAAATTGACAATTATGATGAAGGGAAGAAGACAAACCCTAAGATCGCTGTGGAGAGACTTCGCCTCTGCCCTATGACTAGCAGATCAACACCGAGAGCATTGGTTTGAGCCATAATCATGGAGGCTTTGTCTTTGCCTTCCAATTCAACCCTCACCGTCCGCACTTTAAGATTGGGATTAGCAATCTTGCAGGCTTTCTTCATCTCCTCAAGAAAATCAACCTCCACTTGTGGTCCTCCTTGGAAGCCGAAAGCGGCGGCGGCGGCAGCGGTGGCGGTGGCGGTGGCAGTGGCAGTGGCAGTGGCAGGGACAATGGCAGAAGCATGAGCATTGGCGGATTTTTCATTCGGCCTCTTGAGGAAAGTCGAAATGGCGTTCTTCCAAGAATTAGGATTATCGACATGGAGGAGAATGAGCTCGTCGTTCTGAACGAGAGCATGAGAAAGCGTATACTGGAGCGCAGCGGCGGACTCCCGGGCTGGATCTACCACCACCATGACATTTCTGGAAGGTGCCGTCGACGTCCGCCCTCCTCCCATGGGTGCCGTCCGGCGATGCTACCATCAACAGAAAGAGCAGCCGGCGCCGCTGGATCCAGAGCAAAAAAGAGGGGATTGAAGGGGTGGATGCGAGAATCAAAAGTGGGAAGGAGAAAGCAATATGAGGTGGTCATTTTGGTTTTGATCGGTTCGAAAACACAACTATATTAACAAATTCGGCTCTCTGCTGCCTTTCTTTTCCGTTTCCGGTCACGAACCTCCCAGAGCCTCTGCCTATTTGCTTCCCATCCCATTTTTGCTTCCTTCTGATTCGGTCAATGCCTTCTTCCTCGCCCTTTACCCCTAATCTTTCTTCACTCAACCTCCATTAACATCTCCCCCCCTCAAATCTTGTGGGCGTGCCGGAGTGGTTATCGGGCATGACTAGAAATCATGTGGGCTCTGCCCGCGCAGGTTCGAATCCTGCCGCTCACGTTTCATTTTGTTTTTTTTAGTCTAGTTAGTCATAGTACAAGCTCGAAGTTAGTTGATCTCTTTTATCTGTTCTCTCCTCTTAATATTGGGTCTTGTCACGTTGTTGAGTTGTCAGCTTGTTTCTTGCAATTTGATATTTTTAAAGTTCAAGGGCTAAACACGTAATTTGACCGAACTTTCTTTTTAAATGTCGTGTCATTCTTCGTTTCAAACGGAGCTCTCCTCCTCTCTATCATTTTATAGCATGGTACAAGCTCGTAGTTAGCTGACCTCTTTTATCTTTTCTCCTCTTAATATCGGATCTTGTCATGTTGTTGAGTTGTCAGCTTGTCTCTTGCAATTTGATATTTTTAAAGTTCAAAGTCTAAACACGTAATTTGACCAAACTTTCTTTTTAAATGTCGTGCCATTCTTCGTTTCAAAAGGAGCTTCTCTCCCTCTATCATTTTCTCTACCTACTTTAATATTGGTGTAACAACTTTTTTCTTTTTCGTTTTTTTCTTATCGTAGAATATATACTCACTATCATTGTATCTAAATAGGAGGATCTCGAGGCTGTGTAAACATAAAGAAAACCTTTAAAGTCGATGTACATTTTCTTTTTCAGTGACTTTGTTACATTTTTTCGGTGACTTAGATAAGACATCAATGAAGATAAGTTGGCCATAAAATGTCTAATTTGGATTCTAAGTTTTGGTATGCGTTAAGGTAGGTCGATCATCGCTCATATCTTGTGTTCTCTACCGTGAAGTGATTAATCCAAGACAGATGTTGAAATAATCACTTTTGAAGAAGGTATACAAGATGAGAAGTGCCAAACAGCCATAAAATTTAGATATGTTTAAAATAGATATGTTTTTTTTCTAAAATAGAATAGATATGTTTAAAAATTTAAACACTAAAATAGAATCATTTTCAAAGTAAAAAGAGAATAAAATTTAGATTTTTTTTTCTCCTTTTTCCTTTTTTCCTATTTTATTCTCCTCCTTGACTGCAACAATAAAATAATAATAATAATAATAATAATAATAATAAATAATTATTATTATTAAATAATAATAAATAAATAAAACCCTTCTCTTCTTTTCCATGTTTGACTTGACCCAAGATTTATAAACTTTATTGAAATATTAAATTGGACCACAAAATATTTTTTTAACCTAAAGTATTTTTCAATTTTTTATGAAATAATTTTCATGACTTTAGTAAATTAAAGTCATATTTTACGACATCCAAACGCAATAATCATTTATGCTAAAAAGAATAATAAGAATAAATAAATAAATAAAACAAATTATCAAATATAAATACATTTTAATATTTTTTAAATCAAAATAAGCAAAAAGTAAATTATTAACAAGGAATCAAATTAAATTACATGCAGAGATTATCACAAAGAAAAAGGCAAAAAGAGAATAAAATATTTTTAAAAGACAAATAAAAGTTAAGATATTGAAATTAATTTTTTATTTTTTATTTATTCATTCTTAAAAAAATTGGAATCTCATTCTTCATTTAGTGAACCTACAAGTTTGTATCGTTCACAAGTAATATACACCAATAAATACAAAATAATAATAATAATATAAATTTAAAACCCGATATATTCATTCGAATCTAATTTACATCCTTCTCCGACATATTCTCGTGAGAAATAAAAATAGCCTTAAATTTAATCTCTTATCTTATCGGGAATCATCCATAAACTTTCCTTTTTTTTTTTTAATTCAACAAAGCATTTAAAGAGGAGAAGATTCAAACATATAATCGATCTTAATATACAATATACATTACATCACTTATCTATATACCTGATCGAGATACGAGTACTTACATTCATCAGTTTCACTTTACTCCGGCCTTTCCGAATATCCAAATATAGTTAATCTGTGAATACAAGTTGAGCATAGTTCAATAGATAAAATAGTCAGAATCGACCTATCAACCTATCGGTTCAAAAAAACATTAAAATCCTATGCAATGGAGTTGAAAGGATGATCAGATACCCACCACAAACAAGCTATTGATTAGAATAGAACCATACTGATAGCCCTCACTCAAAAGGCTGAACACTTTGAATGCAATCTGCTCCAGAAGAAAACATCATGATATCGTTAGTACAGTCGACTCAAACACTATGAACCTCTGACATTTATTATTGATGCATACCTATATAGAGTGCTGATGATGCTCAGGCTCATAACACATGATGATTACAGACAAAAGCAGCTTCCTACTAAAATAAAGAACAATAGGCAGGACTGACTACCCAACAATCAATGGCTGATTCTTAAAATATGAGAAAGAAAAAGGATATGGAGAGAGAAAGAGAGAGTTTAGAAGGAACAAAAGAACCGAGACTTCAACTGTACATCTGAAAGAAACTACTGTGCTAAGTACAAGTTTTAAGCCGATTATGGGCTTTGTAAATTACAAGCTATAAAGGTACAAAAAAGAAAAGAAAAAAAAAAAAAATTCATGCTTACAAGCTTGGGAAACAGTTCTTGGCCTCAAGTTTCCCCGTGAAAATTCTGTATCTAAAGGCTTGATTCCAAAAGCCCAAAATCTGTAGAGTATTAGTGCACTGCCATGGTCTTGTGTTAAGATGCAGATATTCATACACTTTTGTTCTTCTTCACCCACCCATTGAAAAACTTGGCAGTGCCTTTTTTAATGTCTGTTTGAGCCAACAACATTGAATACAACAACGATGATACAGTATTTGAGTCAAAAAAAGGTTATGAATTACTTGATATGGAAGTCGAAACAAGTTTGCAGTCTACTTCTCTCCAAAAAAACGGGCAGTGCGACAGCCGATAGCTAGGATCGTCCTAGACGCGACTTCAAAAAGATTTTAAGCCAGACAACATTCCAACTCCCATCTGCACAGTTCATTTGAGGTATAGATTAGTAAAGTGGACTGATCAACACCGAACTAACTTCATTGTGGAAGGAAAAAATGGCTTCAATTCAAATATGCATACAAGCTAATCAGCAATATTCTGATATTAAGGATCAGCACTGAAACTCAGGGACTATTCATGTATCCAAGCAAAATCAAAGACGGTATGTAAGAATGGCTATCAATATGATGATATATAGACAATCACTAACTGAATAAAACACGATCGAAGAAGCCATTGACATCAAACAAGTCTTGTGCATAAATTTTTAAAAAGTTTTTACAAAATTCATTATCGATACCACAATGATCGTCTACTCCAATCTCAAAAAATAATTATCAGTATGCCATAATCTTAAATCTCTTCTCCATCAAAAGATCAAGAAACTATCATTCTATCAAATTAAAAACAAATAACCATTATGAAATTACAACCAACAGAAGAATAGGATCGAGATCACAGTAGCAAATAATGCGGTTATTCACTCGCCCCAAATTGATTGAAGGGTTTCAATACTAACATAGCTCTGGAACGGTTTACCTCTAAATGAATTTTGCTGTTCTATAGGTAGAATATATCTTTATAGACAGTTGAATGCATTTCCCAAAACAGGATCAAGATCGTAATAGCAAATGATGCTGTTATTCACTCACGCTGAATTGATTGAAGGCTTTTATCAGTAGCATAGTTCTGGAACAATTTATCTCTATATGAATTTTGCTGTCATATAGAAAATCACAGCTATAGTCTTGGTATGTTATTGGCAACAATAGAATTTTCACACACTCCTGAAATCTTCTCAACATTATTATCATCGTTAGATCTTCTAAACATCACAAACTTCTTAGTCCATTTGTTTTATAACAATCTATTCCTTTGACCTTCGATTAAGTTGAGCAATGCCTAAATAATAACAGATTCAGATCGAACTCACTGCAAACAATGAATGCTATTATAAATGTAGTAAAGAGAACCATTCATGGAAGCATTTTTGCTTCAAGAATTTAAGACTGTCCCAAGAGAAATCAAAATCAACACGCACTAATACAAAAGAAATCAAAATAAAATCAATTATGTAATAAGAATATTATGATCAGGTAAATGAAGTACACTTCACCGGGATATGTCAACCCTGAATAGAAGGTGCTCAATAAAAATAGTACTAACCAATTAGGTGAGACGGCTAACACTAGAATAGATGAACTATCGGATGTTATACTACAAGGAGCGTAGATCGAAAGAATGACGTATGCTGGGAATAACTTCCTAGAAGCTCCAACTAATTAGAAAAAAGTAAATTTACAGAACGCAGACCAAAGAAATCAGCAGTACCATAAGACCATAAGATGGGGTCATATCAAAATTTATGGATGCATTACTTTAATAACATAAAAAGTAGCACTAGACAGAGAAGTATATGCATAAATAGTACTCTGAATAAAAGTTATGTACATGCTAAAATAATATCATAACCCCCTTCTTGAGCACAATAACTGTCCAGAAGTTGAATAACCGCAATTAGAGAACAGTAAGGAAAGATGTATAAGATGATCCGGGAGTCTATTTTAATTAGAATTGATATGAAATGGGGAGGAGTTAGGTTACCTTGTTTCATTGATCTCAGCATTCGGAGCTGCTCATACTCAGAATTAATAACCTTTTCCAAATTAGTTACAGATAGCAAGTTTCCCTGACCATTCATCAGCCACACCGTAATCAATGCTAAGCTCTCTCAGAGGAGGGATGTTTTCCATCGCAAACAACATAAGATGAGGAAACATTAAGTTATTATGATCATATAATACGAACTGCACCAACACGTTTGGAGATGTACTATGGCTTATATAACAAGCAACATTCCTCATTCTGGATACATCCATCGCAAAATCGAGAGGAGGAACGGAAGGGTAAGATGGCCGCATATAATTAGAATATATTTGAGATAGATCACCCCATTCTGCCCATCTATCCGAAAAACGATTTGGATATATCAATGTATCACCATTCATAGAAAGAACTTGAGCTTGTTCCCTCGTGAGGACAACTCCTGCATATTCACATATAAAAGAACCAGCATGTATCAAGTCCAAAGATCTAACTCCCCAACCTGTTTCCCTGGACCTAAAAACCTCGAGTCGGTGCCTCAAGCCCTTCTGTGAAACACGATTCCGACATTGAGGGGGGCATTGACAGAATGGTCCGCATTCAAAAATTATAGGCTTTCCTCTCACTAGAAATCCATTCTGATCATAACCAAACTCCCCACCATTTTTCATAGCACAAAAGCAATCGTGAACACAACCTGAAACACAATTACACCCAGTGCCACTTCCTGACTGGTGAAAGGCGAAAGGTGGAAACACAGTTCTAACAAGATACTCATAATACAATGGTTCTTGATCGTTGTCAATATCATTGAACAGGAGAACTGGAACTGCCTCCTTCTTCAGTGAAATGTCCAGACTGAGATAACCAGAAGGTCTCAAAGACAATGGTCTAGTCCTGAGATTCTCCGCAAACTTGACAATGGAGCTACCCATTTCGGCTTGACCATCAATTCTCAACAGCTTAAACTTATAGACACCAAAACCCGACTTCCCCACATCAAACCAACAATCAAGAATTCTATACAGACCATCGTATACATAAATCTTACTTGTTACAATGCCCGAGTACTTGATACCTCGAATAACCCTCACTTCAATCCCGTAGTGCATGCTTCTCTCCAGTGCAAGATTCCCACCTTCGAGTTTCTGGTGCATACATTGTTTTGAAAATTTGTCTTGCCCACCATGACCCGTGTAGATTATCATGTCCCCCGCATCTTCATCGTCCTCATAACCCCCAGAAACAATTATGCTAGTGGCAATTGGCTCGCCATTGGAGCTCTGACTCGCAGGAACATAGTCAATTCCAGCTTGAGCCTGACCATGCAATCCAACAACACACAACTCCATCCTAAAGAAGAATAGATCGCCAATGTGCACCCCCGGAATCGAACCAACAATCCGTTTGTCTCGATTCAACCACAGACCACGCTCTCTCATCAAGGACGAAGCCCTCAAATCACTCCGAAGTCGCCGGATTAGTCCCGAACTCTTCTCCTCCTCCGACGTTGATAACACACGCAACGAATCGAAAATCATCCTGGTCCGTCTCACCACGTCTCGGAAGTACCTCTGGTCCTCAACCCCAAGATCAGTGACTCTAACGAGTTCAGAGGACCTTTTATCATACCTCCTCTTAGAGACCACCACAGTAGAAATCTGATTCTCCTCCGAAACTGGGACAATTGCCCGAGCATCAGGATCCACAACTCCTGCATCGCCATAGCTCTGAATTCCTTTACCAAAAGCAGACCTAAACAGCTGAGAAATGCGGTAAAATTCGGAGTAAACATTGTCCTTATCAGAGGAAATGGATGAAGACTGAGAAAGAGGGGTAAGATTCTGGTCGGACAAGGGGGTAGGAGCGAAGTCAGAGTTAGAGAAGAAGTTAGAGGAAGGGCTGGACAAGAAGGTTTGCTGAACTTGATGGGGCTGTTGGGTCTCCCGGGACTCGAAAAGATCGTCGAAGGGCTCGAGCTTAGGTTCAAGCTTGGGGGTCAGCAGCTCGCCGCGTTCAACAATTTTGTTAACAGAAGAGTTGATTGTGTGTGTTTTGGGGGATGTTGCGGCGGGTATTACAGCAGCGGATGGGTCGGGAAGAAGATTGAGGTCTTGAAATGGGATAGGAGAATCCATTGGCTAATAAGGTCCGAATCTTTCCACGCACTATACCACGGAGTTCTGGACATGGAAGATCGATTCCGGTCAGGTTCTGCTAGGGTTTTGCAGAGAGGTCAGCTGGAGCTTCCATGGCGTAAATCGAAGGCATAAGCAAAATTCGAGCACCATTTGCAAGAACGCTTCGCTTGATTTTCTTTTTTTTCTTTTTTCTTTTTTGGTTGAAATTACATTTTCAAGCCTCAATTCCATTTCTTACTTCTCTTTCTCTCGCACGATATTTTGTCTTCATCTCGTCTCACTCCTCCATCAAACCTATCGTCTTTTATTCAAAAATAATAATAATAAACTAAATTAATAAATAAAAAATAATTATTTTTAAAAAATCTAAAAATACATTTTTCCTTACCTTCAAAAATATCTTTAAATTTTTTATAAAAAAATAAAAAAATACTCTTACCATAAATACATAACTAAAAAAATACTTACCAAAACTTTTTAAAATAACATTAAAAAACACAATGGTTGATAGACGATTTTCGTATATATTATTAATAATAAAACTTTTTAATGTTTTTTTTGAAAATTATATTATAATTTCAGAAGTATTTTTAAAATAAAAGGATAAGATTATTTTTTTAAAAAAATTAAAAGTTACTATTGACGAGTATTTTTAAATATTTTAATTTTTTTTTCCACATATTTTTATAAATCCAAGACAAACTTCTTCTCCATGTTCAATTTTCATTCTATCGAGGAATTGCTTGTTCTTGTCCCATTATTTAAATAAAGATTTTAAATACTTTCACCAATATTTTAAATTAAGAAAATAATAAATAAACTGATAAGATAAGGAAATCAACTACAATGGGGTAAGATTCGGATTACCTTGTTGATCGAATATCTCAAGATAAGAACACTTATTTGAGATTCGAATCACTCTACAAGCAAGATTGATCATGTCGAGCTTGAATGATTCTACCTGCAACCTAAGGGAAATAAAAAATCTTAAAATACAATAACTCTAAATTAGTAACCTACCCAAAATTTATAACAATCAAACTTCATTCCTCTTCAACGTGGCATGAATTGAAACATCTTTTGATAATTTTGACAACATTTTCTTCACATCTTCATTGAAGTATATTGTATGATTGATGTCTCTTGGTTCGTATCATAAACACTACAAAATCAATAATCTATATAATCCAATATTATTTCATGTTTTTTTTAATTTATGAATATATAAAACTTGAAATTAAAAATTTTAAAAATTTATATTTTAAAAAGTCAATTAATATCTTCAAACTGAAGGTTCTTAAAAAGGTAAAGTACTAAATTACGAGTTATGAGCTAATAGATCATGGAGACTAGATGATAAGTGGGCCGAATGAAAAAGTACCACCAATTTTTTTTTTATTCTCGAGCAATTTTGTATTTATTTAATTAATAAATTTAAATTTTTTATTCTCAGCCGATAATTATGACTTTACGTTTAAATAGATTGACAAAAATTATAATAATTATAATTTATTTTAGCTAACAAAAATATCATTAACAATATGTTATACGAATTAGATCTGATGTAAATAATATCACACGTCACTTTTTCCTATTTATAATATTATTGAAAAATGTCTTCATTGTACTTTGGAATAAAAATTATATTTAAAATTTAGAGATATTTTTTTAATTTTNAATATCTTTAAATTTTTTATAAAAAAATAAAAAAATACTCTTACCATAAATACATAACTAAAAAAATACTTACCAAAACTTTTTAAAATAACATTAAAAAACACAATGGTTGATAGACGATTTTCGTATATATTATTAATAATAAAACTTTTTAATGTTTTTTTTGAAAATTATATTATAATTTCAGAAGTATTTTTAAAATAAAAGGATAAGATTATTTTTTTAAAAAAATTAAAAGTTACTATTGACGAGTATTTTTAAATATTTTAATTTTTTTTTCCACATATTTTTATAAATCCAAGACAAACTTCTTCTCCATGTTCAATTTTCATTCTATCGAGGAATTGCTTGTTCTTGTCCCATTATTTAAATAAAGATTTTAAATACTTTCACCAATATTTTAAATTAAGAAAATAATAAATAAACTGATAAGATAAGGAAATCAACTACAATGGGGTAAGATTCGGATTACCTTGTTGATCGAATATCTCAAGATAAGAACACTTATTTGAGATTCGAATCACTCTACAAGCAAGATTGATCATGTCGAGCTTGAATGATTCTACCTGCAACCTAAGGGAAATAAAAAATCTTAAAATACAATAACTCTAAATTAGTAACCTACCCAAAATTTATAACAATCAAACTTCATTCCTCTTCAACGTGGCATGAATTGAAACATCTTTTGATAATTTTGACAACATTTTCTTCACATCTTCATTGAAGTATATTGTATGATTGATGTCTCTTGGTTCATATCATTCTCCACTTCTTCAAGAGGATTCGTCCTCGAATCTATTTGTGAAACTTTGCTGCAAAAAATAAGATATGGAAATACAAATTTTTTTTTTTTTTTTTTTTTTTTTTTTTTTTTTTTTTTTTTTTTTTTTTTTTTTTTTGTATATTATAGGAGATATCGCTAAATTAATTTTAATAATAATTTTTTATTTTCATATAAATTTAGAATAAGATTAATATTTAATCATTTGACTATTGAAAAAAATAATAATTGTTACATTAAATATATACAAGAATTCACCTTAACTAATGTAGTGTCGCGTATTGGTTTTTCTCATAAATATAATTTTTATTTAAAATTAAAACACTTAGATTACATTTTTTTTTCAAAAGTATTTGAACGTAATTTCTAAAAAATATTATGATGCACCGTTCATTCTTGTTAGTAGTCGATAGTAATAATGGAGGGCAAAGTCAATGGTAGTTGTTGATAAGGTGATCAACAATGTTGGTGAAGAGGTCGTTAGCAATGGTGGGTGGTGGTGGTTGCTTGATGTCACGGTTATACTTGTCCAACGCATATTGCCTCCAAATCTTTTTTACTTCCTTCTCCGTGTAATTAGGTGCTAAATATTTATGTCATGTCAATACAAGTATCTATATCTGTTTGCCAAAATCATGTCTATGTCTGTCACAGTTAAAATGCATTTGCTTTTCACCTATAACATTGATTTCTTTCGAAAGGTTCCTAGTGCATTTTTCTAATCAAACGTAACTCGAGATTCGATCGTACGTAAAGTTCGTTTTTTACATAGCTAACTTGTTCGTCAAATTAGAACAAGTGTTGTCTACTCGTTTTACGTTTTCGCAAGAGTGCGATTAAAAATGAATAATTTAATTGGTACGCTTCCAATAATTTTTTTTTTTCTTGTAGTTTTGTACTGTAAAGTAATTTACTCTTTTGTAGTGGGACCTGCCATAAAATAATTACTTTTTTTTATTATTAAAAAAAAAGCCATTTTAAAGAGGAGGGAATAATATTCTCATTTTCTCAACTTGTTTGTAGGCCCTATTATGTTCTTTTTAACGCCCCCTAAATGCTTGGGAGGATGCTGGCTCGGAGTGAATTATGAGATCCCACATGATTGGAAAGGAGAACGGAACATTTTTTACAAGGGTGTGGAAACCTTTTATTAACGGACATATTTTAAAAACCTTGTGAGAAAGCCTGGAAGAGAATGTCCAAAGAGGACAATATATGCTAGTGGTGGATTTGGACTATTGTTACAAATGGTATCAGAGCTAGATACCGGGTGATGTGCTAGCGAGGACGCTGAGTCCTGAAGGAGAGTGGACACTGAATAGTATGTCAACGAAGACGTTGAGAAACAAAACATTCTTTAAAAACTTCGAGCGAGATCTACACGGTTAGAAAATTATTTAAGACAATACATTACTAAAAGAGAATATATTTCATACTCTTTAATTATTACTCCCATTCAAAAAATTCCTTTATATGAACAAAATTTTGACCCATCATTCATGTAACCAATCATTTTCAAAGTAATGTAAATTAAAATAACGAAAAATAAAAAAGATATTAAAGTTAATTTAGAACAAAATATTAGTCGCACTTTAAGTCTTTGAAAATTTCGAAATAGTTGAAATTATTTTTTTTTTTAAATCTTTTTCTTAAAACGACCGACGAAAAGTTGTATAATAGTTGGTGGCTAAAAATTAGAAGACAAAAATGACATAATTACGACTCACTTTGATACCATTCATTACATTATTTAAGGGTATAATTGGAACTCACGCAAATAAAAAAAAATTATTAAATTTTAATTTATTTTATTCGGCTTTAGAGAAACAAAATTAATTTGAATTTATAAAATACATTAAAATTTCAAACTTTTAAATTATTTAAGTATTACTAGATAATTTTTTTTTCATTAAAATGGACATAAATTTTCTTTAAAAAAAAAATATAGATGGGCCTGATATGGGCCATATGTTCATAGAGAAAAGCCCAAACTTTACTTTTGGAGCCCAAAGCTTCATGTTGTCACAATCAGGAATAAAAGCCCAAACTTTGAAATATATTGTTGATTTTTTTTTCACCAAAATAAATAAAATATTTACTATAAAAATTGACGTCACTGTAAAAATTAATTACAAATGCATAATATCACTGTAACTATTCTCTTACTTATCACGTCAAATTACGTAAACTGTGTTGTAAATGACATCAGATTTTTTGTTATTCACTTATTTAGAAAATATATTATAATAATTAGTTATGAAATATATTTTAAATACTCGTAATCAATTAATATTTTATCTTAGGATTTAATTAGCAATATATTATATTTTATTATTTAATTAGTTTATATTTTCCCCTTATTTTTAGGTGGTGGACATTAACGAAGATAGCACTTTCGATCCCACTTCTATTTCTCATTCTTATATCAGAGCGATGAATATAATAACGATGTGTTAAATCAACCTCCGAAATTTTGAAGCTGAATTTAGCTGATTCCGCCGTAAGGAAATTTTGATATTTAAGAACACCAAGATCACTGCTCTGATACCTATGTTAAGAATGAAAAATAGAAGTGGGGTCGAAATTTTTCGACCCCACTTCTATTTTTCATTCTTAACAACTTTTATGTTCGAAAGTTCAAATTTTTTTTTTTTAAATGTCATTTTTTGTTTAATAAAAAATTTTAAAATTACTTTAATATGAATTTACCAAATAGGGTAAATATTTTTTTATATTTAAAATATAAATTATTAATAGTTAAAATAATTTTGGTGGATAGGTACAAGAAATTGTACTTTATTATTAATAAAGTGAACATCCCACATTTGTCATATCATCCATGTTCCTTTTTTTTTTTTTAATAATATTTTTAATTTAATTAAATTAATTAATTAATTAATTTTGTGGTTATTTCCAGAATCCTACTAACCCATGAGGTATTTTAATTAAACAAAGAAAAAGAAAGGAATCTTGTCATCTTTGTGATTATGAATCATATTCCTTTTTGAGTTTAAACAAGTGCAAGAGGCCCCTCATCATTTCTTTTTATACTATTCCTTAGATATCAAACGCCTTCTAGAAGACTCTAATCCGACCCGACATCATCTCCACATCATAATCACTTAAACGGGTGGGTGCACGAGAAAGCTGAGAAGCTAATCGTCAGTCGAACTCTTTATACTTACGACCCTTTGATGTTAGTTGCAATAGTAACCACCCTCACTGTCGTTCATAGTAATTAGTCTTCGTCATCATCATAATAGCTCATTACCCTTTTCGTCATTCTTAGCCGCCCCAACTAGACACTCATAGCTTCGCTTTGTAGACACTTCTCTTTCGTTTTTAAGAAACCCAATAATTGTATGAATCCATTATCTAGATGTTTCAAGACTCAAGTCCGTTGGTAGCAGATATTAAGGAGAGGTTTTCACACCCTTATAACGAAACGAATGCATCGTTCCCCTCTCCAACTGAGGTGGGATCTCACATCTCAACACTTATTAGATCCAAGTTACGTTCTTAAACTGAGTGAGTGGAATCGTTGCTGTAACAGCCCAAACCCATCGCTAACAAATATTGTCCATTTTGACCCGTTACGTATTGCCATCAACCTCACGATTTTAAAACGCGTATACTAGAGAAAGGTTTCCATAACCTTATAAGAAATGGTCTACTTCCCTCTCTAACCGATGCAGGATCTCACAATCCACCCCCTTAGGACCCAACGTCCTCACTGGCACACTACCCATTGTCTAGCTCTAATATCATTTGTAATAACCCAAGTCCACCACTAGCATATATTGTCCGCTTTAGCCCGTTACACATTGCAGTCAGCCTCACGATTCTAAAACACGTTTACTAGGGAGAGGTTTCCACACCCTTACAAGGAATGATTCGTTCCCCTCTCCAACCAATACGTGATCTCACATATTTCGAAGGAGAAGATATTTATGGTTGCCACTGATATGATTACAAGCTCGTAATAAACAAATACATGAACTTAAACATAGCTACGACTAGTCCAATATGATATACATAAATATTTGTTTATGAACTACAACTTTGATCTAAAGTGAAGCAAAGAAATCATTTGGGATCTCATTTTGATTTCATTTTGTAGCTTAAAAAGAAAAAAGAAAAGTTCTTATGAGTGTTTGAGCTGATCAAAACCTAAGATCTGAAGGTGAAGGGGAAAGATATGAGATTTGGATCCATCTGCTATCTGCAAACCCACTATCTATACCCAAACTTGAACCAAAATCCAACACCTGGCCTCTTCCCAATGACGTTTGATAACAATCTTAATAATATAATAAGCTCTCCAATAACCCATTTTGGAATCCAACTAATCTAATCTAACATAATTATAATCATCAAGAACACCCAATGAACACAGATGGTGCCCTCTCATTGCCCCCGGCACTTAAACAACAATGAAATGGCTATCACTTTTCCTTTTTGAGGCCTCACTTTGGCATCAAATTAACAGAACATTTCTATCCTGATTACCCAATGAAACATGTCACCTAATGTCTTGGCAGTGTTTTGGGCAGCTGTTCATTTCTTGGCTGCTTGAATCTCATCATCACCTAGCCCTCTAATGATACCAAAGGAAACTGAAAAGGAATTTACAAAAAAGGTCATATGAAAGTTGAGAATCCTAAAGATCATGCAGCCAGAATATAAAAAGACTTGAAAGTATTTGTTTATAAACAGTAGTTGAGTATGTGGAGGCTGGGAGTGTGTGTGTATTTTGGTCATTTCCATAGTAGAGAAGGATAGAGATGATTCTGAAAATGACCCATGAGAGAGAATGGCAGGTATAAATATGGAGCAAAGATTGAAGCCTAGGATGCCATACAGTGATAACATTCGAAGAAGAACAAGAACAAGAACAAGAACGAGAACAACGGCAGCTGTTTTCTTATGTTTAACTTGAGAGCAATGGTAGGCCATTGGAGTTGGGGTTTGGTGGAAGATGAAGTATGGAGGAAGGGACCTTGGACTGCTGAGGAAGACAGGTTGCTTATGGAATATGTCAGGATATATGGTGAAGGAAGATGGAACTCCGTGGCTCGGCTTACAGGTAACTTTTCGTTCGTTCTTGAAAACGTCATTCTGGGTCTTGATACTCGAAACTGATCTTTTTATGGCGTTTTTACTTAGGATTGAAGAGAAATGGGAAGAGTTGCAGACTGAGATGGGTAAACTATCTAAGGCCGGACTTGAAGAGAGGACAGATAACCCCACATGAAGAGAGCATAATTCTCGAGCTTCATGCTAGATGGGGCAATAGGTACCTTCTGAGTTCAATCTCTCATGTCAGTAAAGATCGTTCGTTTGTGTTCCTTTGAACCAATTCTACTTACTAACTATGAAACGTTTGGCTCAGATGGTCAATGATTGCTCGGAGCTTACCAGGACGAACGGATAACGAAATAAAGAACTACTGGAGGACCCATTTCAAGAAAAAGGAAAAGGACAGTTCTGATGCGAATGGGAAAGCAAAAGCTCGCCTTCTCAGAAGGCAGCAATTTCATCAGCAACAACTGCAACAGCAGCAGCAGCAATACAATCCAATGGACATGAACAAAATCATGGCTCTACTAGAAGAACACGACAAAAACAACATATCAGAAGCTTTGTCTTCCTCTGCTTCAGAGACAGAGAAGAGACAAAACATCACAAATTTCCACTCACAAACAGCTAACAATGAACAGAGTTTACTCTCTGAGCTCAATACCAATGGCTTTGTTCTACCTGAGATGTTGAATGAAGGGCTAGAAGTGGGATGGGCTATGGAGCTTGGTGGGTATCCATGGCAATGGTAGCTTTACTAGATTTTGTTCTTCTTTTGAGTTGGGTTTTTGTCTTACAAGAAGAGGCTTTTTGGGCCAAAGCTTTAAACCATGGCTTTGGAGTTAAATAATGAAATTGAGTTTGAGAGTTCATGATGTTCTTCATCAACGAAGTGTTCTATGTTTGGTTCTACAAATGGATATTCAAGCTTTTGATGCTTGAACAAGAACATAAACCAACATCTTTTCAATAATATAATACACCATCTTTTGTAAATAAAAAAAGACATCCCCATATGAAGATAAGAACAAGTAGTCATTCTTAAAGCCAATGATTTCAAATGTGATCCAAGGGATTTTGAAAATCACCTTTTTTGATATTCTATCCTTCAAAGAGTATTAAACCCTAAAGAATGTAATCTTAATGTGATATCAAGCATGCTCTAATGGATATCAATATTCTCAAGATATTTGGAATTCCCTTCAAAAGTGACTTTGGTGCATATAATAAAGTACTATTCAATTGTATACCAAGATTCAATCCTTAGAAATAATTCTGAATTCTTCTATGAATGAGAGAAATACATACAGATTTTACTCCTTTTAGTTCATTTGCACATCTTCAAGCTGCCACAAATTAAGCTCAAACTTCTCGGTTTTATGCTCTTGGCATTAGGAAGTTGGTCGCATAGATACCCACAAGAACGGATGCGAGTATAATCGATGCGTTGAACGACATCGAAGGGAAGGAGCTTGAGAGTCATCTTGTTCACTGAAGCATCATAATGGTAGCCTTTCTGATGTGTCTGAACATTTAGAGTCAAGATTTGATCCATTTACAAGATAAGCTGCAGTAGAAAGAAACTAGAGTTTTCACCCCTGCATCTCAGATTCCCTCTCGCGTCGATAAACATATACAGAATCACTATACACGACTCGTCCGACCCTTCTATTTCTCCTAGATCTTCTACTAACTATTCTCTTCTTTTCTCTTTCGACGACGGGTGATGTCGTGGGAACAAAATGGATACAGATCAATGGCAATAAAGCTGCAATGAACTGTATCAAAATCCCCACAGGCAAGCTTGAGTAGTTTCCTGATCTTATTCCAATCAAAGAAGCCAACCCGATGCCGAAAAAACCACCAACTATCGAAGACAAGCACACCGCCGAAGCGAAAAATGAAATCAGAGATCCTTCACAACCTTTTGGACTTAAGCTTGCAAAGAGTACTGAAAATGGTAAAAGCTTAAACTGTGCAATGGTTTCGGCCAAACCCGAAAAACAAAGAGCAAACAACTCATTGGAAATGCCCAGCTTTAGATTTATCTGATTCACCAAAACAATGTCGAGGAGAAAGGAAGACGCGTACAAAATCTGCACCATGCCAATTAGCTTCTTCATGGATACTCGTTTCCAATAGCGGTCGTAAAGTACGGTGACCGAAAGAAGAACCAATTGGCTAACCACTCTAGACATGCCAATTATGGAAGGATCAAGATGAAGGCATTGTGTTTGATAGCAAAATATAGAGCCTGTTAGAAGAGGGACCATGGCAATGGAAGCCACAATCCAAGCCAGCGGTCGAAATATACTCGGATCACGAATAGCCGTTACAAGGTCCGACATCTGATTTCTAACATTTTCCATGATTGATTTACCATGAACATCAGGCTCTGGAAGTTGCAGCAAACCAAGGGATTCCTCTCTAGTTGCTGATGAAATTGAAAGTTGGAGAGAAAGTAGAATAGAAAAGAGAAGAAACATCTTTCTAGGTGGTGAACTCAGTAAGTTATATCCACCAAGGAAGTTGCCTAAGACACCACCAACAGCTAAAGCCATGAAAGTATAAGATTGAAGGCCACAAATTTTGTTTGTTTGGCCAAATTCTGCAACAAGTGCATCTTTTGCAACTTCTGTTATGGATGCTCCAAGATTACTTAGAAGAACACATGCCATTAAAGCAGGAAGGGCTTCCCCTGCCACAGGGATCAATGCCAGAAATCCCCAAGATAGGACCTGCAACAGCACTGAGAAGCTTCTCAATTAGGCTTCATCACAATGCACATAAATATACCCAAAACAATGGGTCAAGCATACATCTCCATTGGTACGAGGCCTTTTGGAGAAACCAAAAGCAAAACCACATAGACAATATCATACTATTGTGGAGGTCCGTCATTCCTAACATGGTATCAGAGCCATGCCTTTAACCTATCCATGTCAATAGAATCCTCAAATGTCGAGCAAAGAAGTTATGAGCCTAAAAAGTATAGTCAAAAGTGACTCAAGAGAAGGAGTCGAGCCTGGATTAAGGGGAAGTTGTTCGAGGGCTCATAGGCCTCGTGGGAGGCTCTATAGTGTACTTTGTTCGAGGAGAGGATTGCTGAGGATGGTTGGGAGGGAGTCCCTCGTGATCATGGATTTATAAAGTAAGGAATACATGGGGAAGCCTAAAGCAAAGCCCTAAAGCAAAGCCACGAGAGCTTATGCTTAAAGTGGACAATATCATACCGTTGTGAGGTTCTTCACCCATCTTTACTTTGGAATAAGATTGAGTAATAGTTACATTATTGATTAAACTGAACGCAGAAGGGAATCTAATGCAGGATGAACTGGAAAAGAAAAGAATAAAGAATGAAGAAAAGAACTCCAAACAAGAAATACAGAAATGAAATGAACAAGAACATGGTTGAAATTCAAAGAGAAACCCAACATACCTCCAATTGAAACATAAGGAACTCTACGAGCACCACCAATATACAGAGCATCAGACAGAATTCCATACAAGGGTTTAGCAACCATAGGAAGGTTTCCAGAATTCTGCACCAGTTGCAATATGGAAGGATGAAGATTAAGGTAATGAGCCATGTGAAAGTTAAGAGCCAGCCATGGAAAGCACCTAAACCCCTGCACCCAATACCCAAGCCCACAGAGCAGCAACATTTGATAGCTACCCACAAGAGGAAACTCTCTTTTTCTGCCATTCCCTTCTCTTTTCTTCGCCTCTCTATACAAAACATGACCTGGGTTGCTCTCCACAAGCGTGTTGATGAAAATGCCTGTGGGTTTTGATGGGTTTTCGAAGATATTGGGGTTTCGATGGTGCAAACAGAGAATGTGCTTGGGAAAATAGAGCGGTGGCCTTCGTGGGGATCTGGGAAACGTGGGTTTCAGAGAGGGAAACGGAAAATCAGGGGCAATTAATGAACAAATCATGGCTGGGGGAGATTGAAATTGGAGAAAAATTAATGGGTCGCTAATGATCTGTTCTTAAAACGGGATTTTGGAAGAGGCAGAGGAAGAGACAAAGGGAAGGATCTAGAAAGGTGAAGAGAAGGGTTTGGGGGAATCAAGAAATTTATGGTGTTTACAATGGGAAGGAATGGAAGGAGAAAGAAGAAGAAGAGTGGAGCGCAGAGGTTTCCGGCTGAAGCCATGCTTCGTAGAGTGGCACCTGGAAGCCTTGAGGACTCCATTTTTGTCCTCCTTTCCGCTCCAAATTTCCAAGGGTCCACTCACCACGCGCCGCAATTTCCAATGCCTTCTATGTTGCTAAAACCATTCTCACCAAAATAAATATTGAACTAAATTATAAATTGTTTTTTTTTTTTTTAATTGTGTAACTTATTTTTTAAAATATAATTATTTTTTTTAAATACCTTTATTAGCATGAGAATTGAAACTGAGAGATCACAGGTTGGTTAGAGAGAAAAACGAAACATTGTTGTAAAAGTGTCTCCTTGAAACCGGTGATATGTAATGAGCTAAAATGGACAATATCGAATAGTAGTGGACTTGAGCTATTACAAGAAAAAATAAATAAAAAGAATATTGTAGGGTCTAAATTGTTCGGTTATAAAAATATATATATTTATTATTTATTTTAGAGTAAAAATTATAATAACCACAAATTTTTACGAATATAAATGGGATATTTAAAAATATAAAGAATAAAAATAAAAGAAAATTAAAAATAAAAATAAAAAATTGAGAAGGCTCGTGAGTGACCGGAATAGTGTAGAGCAAAGGCGAAGATGGGGGCCCATTGAGGATCCGGTTTGGCCGTCCGTTTTCGAGAAATTGAGTGAAAGGGACCTTTTAGTCTTTTCATACAGTTCAAAATGGTCCACGCGCGCGAGTGTCAGTCACCTACGCTTCCCAATTAACCACAGCCTCAACTCGCTGAACTCAGCGCGTGGGCATTTGACTAATGACGTGGCTGTTTATAATCATATTTACTTTTTGACAATAATTGTCGGGTTAATCCCCACCGTTTATTTTGTCAACGAAATTATTAAAAATAAAATAAAATGCATTTACCCCAAATATTTAAAATTAACTATTTGTTAAGTTGTAACATCAAGTTTCAATTCTTTTAAATTTTAAAAAATGTTAAATAAATAAGTAAATAATGAGAATTTTTAGCATTAAAGTAGACCCATTTTTAAAAAATATTTAAGTACAATAATTATATTTATGAAATTTGGTGTATATTGGTGAAGCCATTAAACAAGATGCAAAAGAAGGGATATAATTTAATTGGGTCCATATTGTTGGCTTAAAGAAGTAATATTAGGACTTGTTTTAGAGAAGGGCCAAATTTAATTGAGCATAATGTGATGGTTTGGCGAATAATTTGGTAATTAGTGATTAATGTAGGTGAAGGGACATCCACACGTGCTTATACAACTATACCAATTAATAGTAGGGTTTAATGCACGTAAAAGCAACTTAAAAACGGATGGGAAGTCTTGTGGCACGTGGCGACTAAATATCAAGTAGGTAAAAGTATAATCACGGTTCGATTTTAATTTTGTAAACGTGTGTATGTTTAACTCTTTAACTTGGAAATAATAATAATGAAGTAAACGTCTTTTTATTTGTATATGTTCAATAAAGTAAATGTCTCATGAAACTAATTGAGATGTGTATGATATAAACCTCGAACATTCACGAATATTTTTAAAATAATTATGAAGTCTAATATTGATAGAGAGCATATACTCATAGGATTATAATTTGAANTATGCATGGATTAAGTTTTTTCGTAGTATTCTTTCAACCTCAGCTATAATGGAAATTGTTATAAGTTTTTATAGACTTAAAGAAAAATTCGTTAAAATTTAAACAAAAGCCCGTCTAGCTCAGTTGGTAGAGCGCAAGGCTCTTAACCTTGTGGTCGTGGGTTCGAGCCCCACGGTGGGCGTTTTTAATTAATTTTTATTTTTCTAGAAAAACCTTCATAATTTTGGTTAAATAGTTGTTTTAATTAATGATATATTATTGTTTGAATTTTACATTTCAATCAATTATGAGTTGAGGGTGAAAAAATGATTTCTTATTTCCTTCATGTTTTCTACAGCCCCTGAAATGCATCTAAAATTTCTTGGACAAAGAGAGAAAAACAATGGAAGAGCATCATAAAGAGAGGAGAGGCTGCTAAAATTGCTTGATATGATGATCGATCTTCATAACATGTTTCCAACTCACCATTAAATGTTTAAATTACAAGAAGAACCAACATCTCTGGTTTTCAGTCCCAAACAAATTCCCATCTCAAATGACTCAACTTTCAAGTTAAATCATTCATAATCACTCGGACAAACTTGGAACTTATTTTGCCTTTTTATTCAAACTCATGGGGCCAACTCAAAATTTGCATTCAAAAGATGAAGAACTTCACCCAGCGTTGATACTTTAAAATCTGGCTCCAGATCCATGTTGGCGTAATGCTCCGAGTTGTATCGTCCTGTTTCGTCTAGCAAACATGTGAACGCTCCTGCCTGCTTCCCACATCCAACCTGAATTATAAGAAACGAAGACGTATGAACGAATGGACTAGAAAAGAGTAAATCCGTTGAAAGCCAAACAGAAAACGATACACTCACGTCATCTCGGAGGCTATCGCCGATCATAATTACTTCATTAGGCAGGACATCCCAAGAAGAGCAGATATGAAGTAGGGGAGCGGGATTTGGTTTATAATAACCAAATTCCCTGCTTAATGCTGGATGAAAAGTCCACTGCAGCAATAGTAAGAAAAAGTTACAACCAAAGATAAAATTTTCATTTGCTCATAGGAAGCAGTTTCATCAAGAAATGAAGTGAGGATACGCAGAAAATATATATCGACGTACTCCTATCTGCATATTTTGGAACAAAAGGATGTGCTAGTACAAGTTTACAACAAGAGGTATCTAAAAAAGTAGTTTGATCCCACAAAAAAGAAGAGATTCTTCCTAATCAAAGAAGATCATTTTGTTCTATCGTTCCATGAAGCCCAAAGAAAAACACCAGCAAAATTCAACCATAGAATTTAGCTTGCTTCTTGAACAGATACCCCTATGAGCAAGAAAATACAGAGAGACAGAGAAGATAAATAGAAGGGGAATTTTTCACATTAGGTGAACTAGAGTACTGAAAAGCCCAGATGTCAGAAGAAGCTAGAAAGACCTCAATTTCTAAGACCATAGGCCCGTAGTGATTTACCGAGAGGCTGCTAGTAACCCAAGACGTGAAATGCAGCCAGTTTATACAAATAATGTTAAAGGGTGAAACATCTACGGAGGGGCCTTCTTAGAGACTGAAATTTCCTATGTACTAATGCCCCAAGAAGGTAACAACGAGTGTTGGAGCTAATGGGATGCGATAAGGCAACCCTTAATTATGGAATGATTAAGACAGCGCAGTTCATATTAGGATGCCTGAACAAGACAGATGAAATCAAGCGCCTACTGGTTGAATGAGGATGAAAGCCTTATTAGAGTATCGTAAGCTCTAAGAAAATGCACTATTGTGGTTGTGATAAGGAGAAATCTCATGTTTTTAGTTTCTCATTCTATTGCAATGGAAGACTACATTGGGGAACGAATTAAAAGCTCAAAATTTACTCCAATTCCAAACATAATAAGAAAGAATCCAGCTGCAAGTCCGAAAATTAAAAACATAACAGATGGCTGTAAATTGTAACTATAATTAGCAGAGAGCCTTATAAGGAAAATCAAATTTAGCTGTAAATTGTAATTAAAATTTGCAGAGAGTGCTGTAAGAAAAATCGAACTTACACCAAAACGCTGATGAAAAATATCGACAGCTTCCTTTATATTGCGAGTAATTAATCCCCTCCTGAAATGTAACATATTGACATTATAAATACAAAAAAGGGAAACAGAAAGTAAAGATATTACCACATCATATGCACAACAACGTATCTATTGCGCAAGTGCACAATTTTTCTGTTTATCATCTTTAATTCTTTTGTAAACATCAAATAAATTGAACAACGGAGTAGACACAAATTGATCAATTAGTTTGGTTCAAACCCATATGCAGTAAATTCAGAAATTTCGCTTTAACATCTATTTTCTAATAAATTCACAGGACACCCGAGATATTCTAATGAGACTATACTAGATAAATTTACAAGAATCACATTATGTTGAAACTTTATCTTCCTTCTCCTCCTCTTCCACTTGTTTCTTTGTTTCTTTCTTTCCAGATAAATTAAAAGGCACCACCATGTGTGTTTTGTGTGGGTTGGGGGAGGGGTATGATTCAACCAACTTTTAATTATGTCACAGGAACATAGCTGCAGATGATTCACGAGAAAACAGTAGCTCAACTACAGTCAAGGAAAGAGCTGGCAGACATGCTGGTTACAAAATGCAAGCCACCATAAGTTACAGTGAAGGAAGAAGACGAAGAAGACGAAGAAACTGTTTACCTTATATTCTTGGAATCGAGAAAGGTACAAAGCTCCGCAGCACCTGCACGTATAATCATCAAGAATTTGGTTGAGATAGCCAAAGACCTAACTTTTCACAATAAAAGTAACATGGAATCTCAAGAGTAAACTCCCCCATCTATTTAAGCAGTTGAAACAAGGGTGTTAGCGATCAGAAACTTGTAAATAAAAACAATCAAATCAACACAAGGTAACCGAAAGCAGATGATAAATTGGGGGGGGGGG
>NC_036640.1:12066326-12073714 GCF_002806865.2 Cucurbita pepo subsp. pepo
GGGGGGGGGCGTGGAAAGAACGCTAGAAGCTCAAAGAAGCTAAGCCAGCCCGGTACTGACCGGGCATAATTTGCAGGCGGTCAATTCCCTGGCGCTCGAAATCGGCGATTACCTCATACGCCCTCCGCTGCTTCTCGGGTGCCCAACTCTGAATAATGTGCAAAATATCGATTCCTGATGGGTTTAAAGACTTAATTCTGACATACTCCTCATCGCCGAGCACAGATTTATGCATAGCAGCGAAATCAATGACGGGTACTGTGAGGGTTCCGTCCATGTCGAAGACCACCCCCCGGAGGCGCCCCCGGGGGGCAGAGACGGTAGAGGAGAAATTGGGCATGGGAAATGAATAGCGGTGCGGAGAAGAGGGGTGGTGGCATGATGAGTAAAGTGATAGCGTTGAGTGAATGGTGGAGAAAGCAGACAGGAGGAAGATCCGATTGCGGCCCGCAGCCCGACATATCGGGTTGAATACTGGGCTCCATTTCAATTTCAACAATCCTGACGACGATAACCTCATAATCCCCATTTTCCAGAAATTGGTGAAGCCGTTCTCAAATTAGGTCTTTTATCTCTGTCATTTTTTAGAAATTCTGTACAAAATTAATATTTTTATCTCTAATAGACTTTTAAATCTAGTGGGTAAGATTATTTTTGAAACATTAGTTAATAACTAATTAGTGAGTGGTAACTAGTATAAAATAAGTATACATCCCCAAAGTGATTATTACAAAAACACGGTTGATATTAGAGAAGTGTTAACCTCTGAAACAAGAGAGTCCACTTCGAATTGAATCACCCAGTCCAAGACTTATACTTCTTTGGGAGATACCCAACGGTTTGGGTGCGTTGTTGTCCATGGCCTCGGTGGCAGTGGCTTCTAAAGAACGCTAGAACCCCACGACAAGACTGTACAAAACAATTTAGAAATCGAGTTGAGGTCAAGGAGCATTTTGAGGTGACTTAGACATTTTTGTTTCCTTTATCACACTAGTATTGCTTTAGCATTAAAAATAATGCATTTTAGTCACGTTTGAACTTGGTCAATTCATCAACTATGAAAGTATAGTTTGTTCTTTAGACCCACCCTTTTTATATTCAACAATTGGGGTAATACCTAAGCATCAACTTCTACGATACTTTCTTGAGAATGATTATTGATTCGATAGATTAAACTATTATAAGTTAATGACAACGTACTAGTAAAATAATACTTTAAAACAAAATAATGAAAATTCACTTTTAATGACGTTTGACAGGACACTAAACCTTTAAACTTTTAGCATGACAGAAGAAGTTAGTTTCTAATCTTGCAGCATATATGACATAGAACAAATAAATGGAAATAGAACAAATAAATGGAAATAGAACAAATAAATGGAAAGAATATCAATTTTAAAGCTGAAGATATTAAACATGACAAAAGTGTACAATTAGCCCAAGTTGACAAGTGAATGAAAGAATTTAAAGCGCAAGAACATAGTCAAAATTGTCGAGCAAAGTTTCTGTTTAGTATATCTTACTTGACAAGCAGCCCATTGAATGAGTCATGAAGGTTTGAGCTTTAAACCATCTACTCTCTGTCAATACCCTCAACTCCATGGTTCATCTTTTAGTAATTCTGCCGAAATCAAGCAGAGAATCAAATGAAAAACGATGGCAAAATGATGCAACTAGTGGAACATTTGGTTCAGGAATTTCGTCGAACAGTTTGAATGCAACCACTTCCAATGAACCAAAAACATTCCAGTTGAATACGAGACCACTTCAAAAATCAAACAGAAACTAAACCAAGCAGCTCATACAATAAATTCAGGACTAATTTCAGCCATTTTCTTTGCACGATGGATTAGAAACCAAACAATCTTAAAAAAAAAAACCTAAAATGTTTATATTGAAAAATCGAATTACGAGAGTCAAAGCAAATTAAAAGTAGTTTGGAGGCTTAAGATTCAGAAAGTAAACTACAACTCACGATCAAATTTGCTAACCTTCTTCATCGCCACCGGCAGCATTGCCGGAGTTTGCAGGCGGAGCTATCGCTCACTGTTTACACGATTTTTGTGGGTCGAAATATGTTTTTGGTTTCCATCTTTTTTTAATAAATCTTAATTTCAAACTAACATTAAAATTATTTGCTCAATAATTTTAACTTCATCCTGTTAAATTTTAAAGTTTTAAATTCAGTTTGTATCTAATAATCCTTTCCATTTAAAAAATATATATATATATATATATATACTTTTAATTATTTAAATTTAGAAAATAATTAAAAATCTCTCCACTTTCAATTTATTTTTTCAAAATAACTTATTTAAAATTAAAATATAAATAGCAAATATAAAAATCTAATAAATAATTATTTTTAATCCTACCTTTATATTAATAATTATTTTTATATGATCTATTTTCTTCGACAATAACTAATGTCTTAATAATTTTAATCTATAGATCAACGTTCTTATCATTACTATATTTTTAAAATTTTAAAAATAATATAAAGAGAAACAATGAACCGACATCCATGGTATCAATCGCTTAATTTATTTATTTCGACATTATAACTTTTTTTACAATTTTGTCCCTTTTGACCTTCGAAATAGTCAATTGTCAATTAATTCACGAAATGAATGACGTGGACTCAAAGGTAATTGTGCAAACATGTATACCATGATTTGGAATCTTAACCATATTTAATGGTTCCGATGTTCATCCCCTCA
This sequence comes from Cucurbita pepo subsp. pepo, assembly GCF_002806865.2. Taxonomy (NCBI): domain Eukaryota; kingdom Viridiplantae; phylum Streptophyta; class Magnoliopsida; order Cucurbitales; family Cucurbitaceae; genus Cucurbita; species Cucurbita pepo. The sequence continues at coordinate 12,069,047 of NC_036640.1, forward strand.
AAGTCATCCAATATATAAGCCAGAGATTACATTAAAAGTAAAGTCACTAAAACTTGTACTTATAGTGGATAATATCATACTGTAATAGCCAAGTCCACCACTAGTAGATCTATTAAGCAAGGTTTTAAAACGTCTCTACTATGAAGAGGCTTTACTCCTACTCCAACTAATGCTCACGGTTACTAGTTTTGATATCATTTATAACCGCTCAGATCTACAACTTGCAAATATATATATATATATTTTTTGGGGTTCCCCTATGCATTGAGTCGTTGTTTCTTACCTAGTATCACAGTCGTGTTATGATGTCTCGGTCTATTGTAATTTGTTTTAAAATAATAACATTATTATTAATAAAAAAAAAAAGGAGAAAACTATGGGCAGAAATGAATTATTTATATTTTAAATAAAATTTATTATTAAAATAGGTTTTGAAAATCGGATCAGTTGACTTTGACTTTAAATTCATGACATCACATAAACGTATTGAATGAGTTAACTATTTGATTCTTTCCAAATATACTTAAAAAAAAAAAAAAGATTCCTTATAATAAAAATAATAATAAATGCAAGATTCCAATAATGTTACTAATTATTCAAACTTCACGTCCACGTCACTGACAACTCTCTTCAAAAGGCTTTATTAAATAATTCATAATTAAATCACTCTTTATATTTATATTTTATTTAATGTAATTTCGTATAATTTCACTAAATCTTAAATTTAATAATTCATTTTTATTTGAATTTGTTAATAATAATAATAACTACATAAATTTCAATTAAGCCTAAATCATTTAATATTTAGATTGATTATCTAAAAAGTATTAATTTTTTTTTAGAGAAAAAAAAAATACACAAATGAGAAGGCATAATGACTTTAAATCACTTAATTAGTGATAATTAATTTTGTTAATTAATAATTAGAGTTGACCAATTTATATCTATTGATTCACGTAACTTTTTTTAATTCATTGATATTTATTATTTTTCACTGGTATATAATTTTTATTATTTCAATATGTTATTTTAAATATATACTCGTCCTTGTCTATTTTATTTTAAAATATAATTTTAATATATATTTAAAGTAATATTTACAGTATCACACCATGTGAGATCTCATATTGGTTGGAGGGAGAACAAAACATTCTTTATGAAGGCGTGGAAACCTCTCCTCAATAGACACGTTCTCATATTATGAGACTGATGGTCATACCTAACCGGTAAAAATAGACAATATCTAATAGCGGTGAACTTAGAATGTTACAATATATGACATTTTGGGTCGTTTCAATTTCTTTATTTGCACTAATAATTGACGAGGATAATATAATTATTTTCCCTTTTTAGCTTATTAAAAATGGAAATAAAAAACAATTTTTTTGGCATTACGTTTGTTTTGATGACAAATGAAATAAAAAAAAAAATGAATGAATTTTACCAATAAAGACCCTTAAATAACAATTTTGTTTATGGTTGAAACAAAATACTTATAATAATATAATTATCAATAATTTATTTATTATAATAATAATAATATATAATTGGACAGTTGGATTAAGAATATAATTCTCGTCCCCATATTTATTAAAAATGCTTAATTCATTTATAAATATTAAAATTTACTAAATAAACATGATTATTGTATTACTTATTTATAATTAAAAGTTAATATTATTTTTATAAATTCATTTAGACAATTAATTAAAATTCAAAATGGAAGGGTATAATTAATTTTAAAGCTTCAGTATCGTAATAATATTATTTTTTTGAGAAATGAAATCATAATTTAATAATATTATTTTTTGAAAATAACGAAAATATAATTTAATAATTATTTTTACAGAAATCACATATTTGCAATATAATTTATTTGATTATGCTACGTCCGCTACCTATCCGTCCTATAAATGAGGAGCAATAGCATAACTGAAGTGCCATATCTTCTGTGCCCTTTCTTCTTCCTCTGAACAATGGATTCAGGGTTCTGCGCCGGCCATCTCGCGGAGCTCTTAGGTCCCAACACCACCAACGCCACCGGCGCTGCAAATTTCATCTGCGACCAATTTACCACCATCACCAACAACTTCTCCGACACCAAAAACGCCCTCGATAACACCTACCTTCTCTTCTCCGCCTACCTCGTCTTCTCTATGCAACTCGGCTTCGCCATGCTTTGCGCCGGCTCCGTCCGCGCCAAAAACACCATGAACATCATGCTCACCAACGTCCTCGACGCCGCCGCTGGAGGCCTCTTCTACTACCTCTTCGGCTACGCATTTGCCTTCGGATCCCCTTCCAATGGCTTCATTGGCCGCCATAACTTTGGCCTCAGTTCCTTCCCTACCTCCACCGCTGATTATAGTTTCTTCCTCTACCAGTGGGCGTTTGCGATTGCCGCCGCTGGGATTACCAGTGGATCTATCGCTGAGCGGACTCAATTCGTCGCTTATTTGATTTATTCCTCTGTTTTGACTGGATTTGTTTATCCGGTGGTTTCTCACTGGTTCTGGTCTCCTGATGGTTGGGCTGGGGCTATGAAATCGGGAGGCGGATTGTTGTTCGGATCGGGAGTAATCGATTTCGCTGGCTCCGGCGTCGTCCATATGGTTGGGGGAATTGCAGGTCTGTGGGGCGCGTTGATCGAGGGGCCGAGAATCGGTCGATTTGACCACACGGGCCAGTCCGTAGCTATGCGAGGGCACAGCGCGTCTTTAGTCGTGCTCGGAACTTTCATGCTCTGGTTCGGATGGTACGGTTTCAATCCAGGTTCGTTCGCGAAGATTCTCGTCCCGTACACCACCGGGAACTTCTACGGCCAATGGAGCGCCGTCGGACGGACAGCGGTTACCACCACACTCGCCGGATGCACAGCGGCACTCACCACACTCTTCGGGAAGAGATTCCTCTCAGGACACTGGAACGTGACGGACGTTTGCAACGGACTCCTCGGCGGATTCGCAGCCATCACAGCCGGCTGCTCCGTCGTCGAACCGTGGGCGGCAATCATCTGCGGCTTCGTGGCCGCTCTCGTACTAATAACCTGCAACCACATCGCCGAGAAAGCGAAGTACGACGATCCGCTAGAAGCCGCCCAGCTTCACGGCGGCTGCGGCGCGTGGGGAGTGATATTCACAGCACTCTTCGCAACCAAGGAGTACGTGACGGAGGTATACGGCGGATCTCAACGACCTTACGGACTCCTAATGGGCGGCGGCGGGAGGTTACTTGCAGCGCATTTGATACAGATTGTGGTGATTGTAGGGTGGGTGAGCGGGACGATGGGGCCATTGTTCTTTGTTCTTCACAAACTGAAGCTTCTGAGAATCTCTAGTGAAGATGAAATGGCGGGGATGGATCTGACCCGCCATGGGGGATTTGCTTACACATATCATGATGAAGATGAAGCACAGAAAAGGGGGATTCAATTGAGCAGAGTGGAACCAAGATCTGCAACCCCCATTGGACACTAAACTAAATTTCTCCAGTAGTTTCAGTTTTGAATTTTGCTGCAAAATTTGGTGGATTTTAATTGCTTAGTTTCAGTTCTTAGCAACAAATTTGTATATGGGGTAATGACAATGAAGACTCAAAATTTGTATCATGTGCTCTTTTTATTCTCCTCTACCTGTCTTTCACTCTAATAGAGAGAGAATTCTTTATTTATAAACTCATCATCATTCTCTAGATTAACAGTAAATTAGTTGACGTGTGACTTTCATTATCTAACACCTCCCCTTAGTCGAGGCTGGATGGAGTCTTAGCCATTTTTTACTGCATTATCAAACAAAACGAAACATTAAAGATATGAAAACCTATCTCTAAAACACTCATTTTAAAGTCTTGGAAAAGCTCAGAAGAAAAAATCTAGCCTCGAGCTTTACTCGGAAGGAATAGTCTAACCTCGAACTATTATAGTTAATATCAGAACAAGACATGGATCGGTTATGTTTTTTTACAGATGGAAAGAGTAAAAAAGATTTATACTCATTAATAAAAATAAAAAATAAATTAATTAAATATTGTTAGTTTGAAATATTGAATATTGAATTTTTTTTGAAATAATACGTTATATTAATATTATTTAATTTGTATTAGTAATTTACATTAAATTTTCTATTAAAGAATTTGAGTAATATTATATTATATATAAATAAAGAAAATAAATAAATAAATAAATAGGAAATTGGCGCATTCATTAAATTCGAGTGCCCATACAGCTGTAAAAAGTTTGGCCTGTATAATCTGAACTGTCGTTACGATAAATTTCCAAGGTTGAAGGAAATTCGGTATAATTAATATAAGAAAACGTGGCGTATCGTGATAGGTTAATGGTGTTTCAGAGCTGGCATTTCCTCTTATGGCTTACAAATTTGTTTTTCTTATTTAATTATTTTAGGAACCAACCCAATCACATTCTCATTAATTTTTTTTCAACCAAAATTTATATCTTTATAAGGAATATTTTTTAAACCAAATTTAATATAAAAACAAAGTTAGATTCTTAGATTCCTCGTAGGAATATAAAGATACAAAAGTTGTTGATACACGATAATTTGACTATAATTCAATTGAACAATTCGAAAGTTTCAGTGGAGTAATTTACTACATATACTATGAGCAACGTAATTCTTGATATAAGGTTATATGAACCAAGAGACATCA